>NC_137461.1:70494192-70666983 GCF_964235325.1 Thermobia domestica
ACTGCAGCAAAGGTTCTACCAGCACTTCGGGAATACAAATGCGCAGACCGTTACAATCGCGTTTACACAATCTTCCGTTACTTATTTCGTAAGTGTGCTTATCACTTCTTATCTTCTTAGTAACGTTTCCGCTCTCTATATACTTCTTTATCTTTCCACAGAATGCATCAGATGATTGCATTTCAGGGAGGATTGTGATCAACTTGCGCAATTCCCCGGGAATCCCTGTCAAAATTGTCATCAATGACTCTTTTATCTCTAGTTTTCTATTAACGTCGAACTCTTTTCCTGTGTTAGGGGGGTATCTCGAAAAATGATCACTTAAATTCTGTTTTGAAGGCACATACTCAAATTCGAAGTCTAGCATGCTTAATGCTAACACGAACCTTGCTATTCGTTGATTAGTTATTCTACATAACAAAATAAATTTTATCGATAAGTGGTCAGATCTAATCTTGAACCTGTTCCCTATCAAATAGTGCTTGAATTTGTTTACACCATCTATTATCGCAACAAATTCCTTCTCAGTTATCACATAGTTGCGTTGAGCAGCGTTAAAAATTCGCGATGTCATTTCGATAATTCTAATGTTGCCATCATCATCTATTTGATATAAGTGCGCAGAACAGCTGACGTCTGAAGCATCGCATTCAAGAATAAATTGTTTGTCCGGAAGGGGCTTCTTTAACACCACATCTTCCTGAAAGATTTCCCTTATTTTTCGAAATGCTTCCTCATGAATTTCAGTCCATTGAAATTTTGCTCCTTTTTTCAAAAGTTGAAATAAAGGAAAAAGGACTTCTGCGTACTTTGTACTAAATATGCGATAAAACTGACAATACCCAATGAAACTACGCAATTCTTTCACATTTCTGGGCCTCCTAAATGTCATTATCTTCTCAAGTTTCTCTGGGCACTTTCCTATCCCATCTGGGGACAAGTTATATCCCAAGACGCTAATTTCTCGTCTCGCAAATTCACATTTCTTCAGACGTAAAGTCATGCCTGCTGCTTTAATTTTGCCTAACGCAATGTCTATATGACGTATATGTTCGTCAAAAGACGAACTTCCAAGGATGACGTCATCAACATAATTACCGCAAAACTCTCTGCACTCTGAGAGGATTGAATCAATCGCTCTCACACATGATGAAAGAGATTGCTTTGTGCCGAAAGGTAACTTTTGGAATACGTAAGAGATTCCATTATGTAAAAATCCTAAGTATTTTTGACTGTCAGATTTTACTCGAATTTGCAGAAATGACTCTACACAGTCAATTGAAGTTTTCCAACGCTTATCACATAGGTCTCTTAGTGTACTAAGTGCTGGGACTGGCTGATCCCTTTGACTAACAGTGACCTCTGCCAAACGTCTCGCATCCAAACAAATACGAACAGTTCCGTCCTTTTTTGGAACTACAACAAGCGGACTGGTGTAGCAAGTCTCAGATTTTCTAACTATTTTCCATGCTTCCCACCGATTAATGATATTAGTCACCTGATTCCTAAACTTCAATGCATATGGATACATTTTAGCTTTGAATTTCCCTTCTTCACGCAATTCTATACTGTGTTCATATCCCTTTATACACCCTGGTTTTAAATCGAACACTTCTCTATGCTTCATTAACACTTCTTTTAATTTTTGCTTTTCGACCACACTGAGGTCAGTGTACCCTTCTACGAGGCTAGAAATCTCAGCTGGTGTGACTTTAGTTTGTACTTTATTCCATTCATGCGGGCTGTACACTACATTGGCAAGTTCAGTAGCTGTCGGATATTTTCCATCATCCAGATGGGTTCTGAGAGAAGTCATCTCCTTACTATGCCCTTCTCTATTTCTTACATCATCCATCTGAAAAGCATAGATGGATTCTATACCCATTTCGCCTATTTCGCCCATTTCGCCTATGGGAAAAGAATATAAAAATCTCTCTTCATCTTCAAACTCTAAAGTCAAACTCCTGACCACTAACTCACTCTCTTCGATTTCTACATCTCGAAAACTAACCTGAACCTCAGTTGGTGAATTTAGTCTCAAAACTCCCACATTATAATCTAATACAGCCTTGCTCTCAGCAAAGAACTGTGACCCAATAATGAAGGGACGATTTAATCCTTGTACTATTAATCCCACAGTATAGAATTCTTGATTACTGAATGTCATTACTAGCATCACTTGTCCAAGGATTTTGGCTACAGATTTTCCAAAAGCCGAACTAACCTTTATATTGTTTGCTTTTAGGAATGCAGGGGGTGGGGTGGTATTCTTTACCTGTGCCCATAGGTCACTACTAATTGCACTAATAGATGATCCGCTGTCAAGAAGACCACATACTTTTTTACCAAATAAACAAGTTTCTACTTCTGGTAACGTTATAACATTGTTGGTAGGTACATTCTCCCTTTCATCTGTTTCCAATAAATCTCGAAAAATGGCATTTGATTCATCAAAAAGACCTTTATTTAATTTAATCTCTTTTCCACTTCTCAAAAGCAAGCATAATTCTTTATCTTTACCTTTGGCACCTTTATCATCCGAAAAATATTGTTTATTAATAATTTTGTCACATTGTATGCAATCTCGGCTATTATTTTCTAATCCCATAATTTCTAACTGTTTGACAAGAGTTTCGCATTCTCCCTTACTATGTTCAGCATGATAAAAACTATCCTCATTACGCACACTACTAGGTAAAAATTTAGCACTATCAGATAGAGAACAGTTATCTGTAGCTCCTAGACAGCGTGCGTACGTTTCTCACTGTCTAGAAACTGTTTGTCTCATATTCCGGGGGCTCTGTGACCTAGATCTTTGGTTTTCACTTTCATTAGAAGAACCGTTACCCCTACTGAATTCCAGATTATTAACCTGCTCTTCACCAGAGTATGATCTCCTCCGACCTCTGGGATTATTTCTGCCCCTGAAGGAACCTCGGTTGTTTGAACGACCCTGAGACCTTTCATTGTTATTATTCTCACCATTTCTATCCCTTGGTGGCCATGTCGTTCCATGGTTGCCAAATTGCCTACTCGTGTTCCCTCTACCTCTCTGTGTGTTTCCACCACGATTCTGATTATTGCGATTCTTTCGTGGGGAATATGGGCGATGTCTATACGATGTACCGTTAGACCTTTCATTATCGCTTTCTTCTAATGACATCATATTAATCCCCCTTCTAATGTTATTGTTTCCGCTATTATTTTGATACGTCACTTGCAATTCTGCCACCAGACCAACCAATTCTTCAATTGTTTTTGGTTTGGATGATATCAGAGACCTGTAAATCCAAGATGGCAGTTGTCTTGGCAGAATCTTTAAAAGTACTTGCGGTTCTAATGGCGGCGATAAAATACTATTTTTATGCAGCAAGTCTAAAAGGTACTCCGTGGGAAGCCTATTTGAGCGGCTATCAAACCGAGCCGTTAGAATGGTCGCACGTAAGTTCGCCAACTTCTCTTCGCTCAGATAGGTCCGTTTGAAATGCATTATAAAATCGTGATACGTCTTGCACTTAATTAGAGTTACTTGAGCCCATTGCAATGATGTATTTCTAAAGCATTTCGAGACAAACTGTAGCTTCCGATCTTCCGGTACTCCCGTGAGATCAAAATAATTATCGAGCTCGACAAGAAAATTATGAGACTGCACCTCACTTTCCAAACCAGAGAATAAAGGAAGAGACAGATCACGATGCATCAGTCCCACAGCTGATGCTAGCTGGCACGTAGAGACAGGCGGCTGAGCGTTTGACGATACGCGGGATTCTGTCTCGTCTCGAAAGACAAAACAACGAGCGTCTCGAGAGGTACCGGGTTGGTTATTGTTTATTCTTTCACCTCTGTCATCAATTTCTCGAACCGATTTCTTTAAAGAAGCAAGTTCTTTTTCTAATTTGGTGCAAACAGAAGTAATGTTCTGTTGTATCTCTTGCATACCATCCCGATATTCGCTCCGCACCTCTTCAAGCTGGTTTTCGTGACCAATTTCTTCGCGTAATCGACCCATTTCTTCTCTCCATTGTATTTCTACACGCTGCATATTGTTCTCCGCTTGAGCAATTGAACCCTCAACGCTTTCCAACCTACTTGTCACCTGTTCTACACAAGTCCTGACGCTTTCTACCTGGTTGTCTACTCTCACAATGTCTTGTCCTAAAGTTAACTGTATCTCATCTAATTTTCTATTGTTACTCGCCTCGAGCTGCTGTACCCTCTCATCATTCGCTCTTATTGAACCTCGTAACTCGTTGCATGCTCCAGCTAATCGCTCATTGAACGATTCAGCTGTTGCATCCAGCCGAGTACTCAGTTCAGCTATACTGTTCATTAATCTACTGCTATTTACTTCCTGCCTTTTCACTAATTCTTGTACTGACTTTTCCTGCTGTTGTGCGATTTTTTCCTGCTTATCAACTAGTTCCTTTACTGACCTTTCCTGTTTGTCAACGAGTTCTTTCACAGTGCTCTTTACCAGCTGTTGTAACATTACAAACAGTGGATTCATAGATGGATCCATTGTCTCCATGTTCACAACACTGGATGGTCCAGGGATCGATTCCTTTTCTTTTTCCTGACTTCCCTGATTTCCGTTTCCGTTACTAACTTCTCCCTGACTTTCTATATTCGCCATTCTCTCCTCTAACTCTAACTCACCCAGCTGATTCTGGGGAAAGTTAACCAGGTCTTCTTCCATTTTCTTTTTCTGTAATCTAGTGACCACCATCAACTTAATAGAAATACTCTAACTCTCTACTTTCTAAGATATGCTAATTTCTGTATCTTGTAAAAATAACACGCAAAATAAATGTTATCCCCCCTCTTAAATTTTCCGACAGGCACACATGAAAAAACTCTAATCAAAATAACTCTAAATTCTTACAAATAAAATATGTAATTTTGGCTATTTTTTTTTTCGAAATAAACAAGGAAACAAAGAAACAAAATTCGTAAATAAAATGTTGCCGGACACAAAGCTTATTACTTCATTGCTGGTGTATGGCCCTGAACATTTCATTGACAGCATCCAATTTTTTTTTTTTTTTTTTTTTTAAATATTACAACCCGTGACACTGAAGTGATCTCGCCTTACGCTGGGTAAGCCAGATTTTGTGGTGGGCTAAAGTGAACGTGTAGGGCATAGCCAGAATTTGAAACTAAAATACTTAAATATTTGCACCACAATGATGGAGTGCCCTGAATGGACAGTCCCAAGAAGTATTTAAATTAAGTAATTAACAGAAGTTATGTAAATGAATTATATGAATTACTTGTGATTAGTTAAAATATTAAAGATATAAAAGAAATATTCGGTAGAGCTTTAAAAAAAATTTAAGTGATTTGAAATATACAAAATACTCTTTAACTCAGGTAATCAGTGGCTTTACTTCAACTCAGATGCTTCATTGAAATGGTCAGATTACAACCATACACCCTTCTCTGTACATGTTCTTGCCATGCTGTAAAAGAAAAACATATGCGAAATTATGCACATACCTTAATTGATGTCTGGAATCCGAACAAGAAAGACTTCCGTGTTATTATGTTGAAATTTTAATGGTGATAAAGTAAACACTCCACTCCTCCACAGAAATCATACAGATTTTAAACACTGATATTCACACACACATATAAAAAAAATATTTTATATTCACACGCATATTAAATCGAAGTGACCGGTCGATTAAAAAAAAATATTTTTTTATGAAAATTTGGCCATTATATATTTCTGTTCATAGTTCGTGCACGTATTGTTTTGACGCGTTCTTCATTGTCTTCTTCCTTCAGTCCTTTCTCTTCTCACTGAAGTTCGCTCGGCATCCTGGAACCTCCTAGAAGGTATAAATTGCTGCTACTGGGCGCTGCTCTGGTTGTTTCTCTGCTACACTGGTGTCTCTCTCTTAGTATCTCTGGATCCATTTGAAGACATCTGGTTTATGCAGTGTTACTGGATAATTATCATCTGAATTGCATCAAAGTCTCTGAAAATGTTCTGGTTCTACGATCCAGTTCCAAAGTTCTCACTATATCGGCCACATATGACGCACTTAAAACTTTACTTTTCGAATTGTATACATATATCACACGGCAAACTACATACGAGAGTTATATGCTACTATTCATTGTCCTAGCTGCAGATTCAAAACTCAGTCTCTGCATCTATAAAAAAAAATATTATAACTCTCCTTTTTTTTAAAAAAAAAAAAAAAACATCTCGTCTCGCTACATGTGTTTCCCGTAAAGCACAGTTAAGTTCTGAGATGACGTTAAATTCTGAGAAAGACTTACTAGAGTTGATATTTCAGATCGAGACGAAAGAAAGAAAAAAAAAAACTCAATCTCGAGTAACGTCGCAATTCGGCTATTTAAAATGTGCCTATCTCACAAAACAGACCATTGTCACGATGAGTCTTGCACTAACTGTCACAGAGGATGACCTCTGTATATCGCGTCTTAACACCAACTAACTCGCTCCTTCCCTGTCAAACAGTTTTCTTTCAGAGAAAAGAACATGATTTTGCAAGGCTCGCTCCTGACCTACCCAAAATTCAATGTATAGACCCTTTTCGCGGACCCTAATGGTTTTGTCGCCAAAATGTCTGGGTAGTACACTTTCATGTAATCTTTCATTTATTCTTAGATTATTATTGCTTGTCATCTATACTGAGTTTGACCACTGGATAGAGGAAATACTAAGCTTTAAAACGGTGTATCATACACTTTGTTATTCAAATGTTAAATACTTGTTTTCGTATTGTTTTCCCCGGCGTCACTGTACATTTTCTTTGTAAACAATCTTCCTTGCCGAACCAGTCCATGTGCGTTTGTTTACATCGCCAGAGTACTCTAGCGGTGATCTCTCGCAACCTCCACATACACATTTGTTCTTGGTTTTTCGCTTTTTTTTACATTAATTATCATGAATCAACAATATATTGTATATTACATTGTACCTAATATTCCTCTGATTATATTTACATAGGATTCCAGCAGTGACATTCAATTTAGAATTAATAATCAATAAATATACACATATCGACTGCTATGACATTCACGGTACTGCGTATCGCTGTCGTCTCAATTACAGCAATGTCAACACCAAGCACAGTAAAGTAATAAGCTTTTGTTTTAAAGTTGAGGTAACAACGAAAAATCTTTTCTGACCAAAATTACATCTTATCTTATATTTCTACAATTCTAAATATGTAATAATGCTAAGGTATGACTGCATTCATAATTTTCAATGGGGGGAAAGCCCACTCGCAGGAAGAGCAGAAGCTCTTCCTTGTCGAAACCGCGCTTTGAAGAAAAAAAAAATATAGGCAAGTTTTCTGGCGGGATCCAACCCAAGCTATCGAAGTTTCTAGTGTCAAAAATGGTCACTTTAAGAAAAAGTAACACCTTATTGTTCCCAAGAATTCAAACCCACTTGCTAAAATATCTGAGCAAAAATTCACATAGGTAATGGGATAGGATCCATGTCGCCAGGGCACTATCTGCACCAACATTAGCAACTCTGCTCACTTCTACCTAACTAAGTTAGAAGTATGATTTAAATATATGACCTAGATAAAATTTCTCTCATACCACAATTCTTCTTCAACTTTAGATAGCAACCCTGGGTGCACGTACACAGCTTTTAACTGCTACGGAACATTTTCTTCTTTCTTTCTTTTTTTTTTAAACTCAGTGGAGCTTTTCCAAGTTAAGTTTTCTTTCCTACATATATTTTATATTCCAAATAAAAATGTTTAATTCACCAATTTTATATACTAATTAACCTAACATTACATATATATATATATTCTTAATTAACCTATAGATATGTAAATTATTCTAATATTATGCAAAAATTTCGGGTGAAATTAACATAAACATTTTAAATAGAAAATAGCTATATGTGTGCCTCTTATAACTGACACTGTTAGTTCTGCTCGAAATTCCTTAAGATTTTATATATATATATATATATATATATATATATATATATATATATATATATATATATATATATATATATATATATATATATATATATATATAAAATATTAGGGCTATGCTATAGTGTTCAAGAGAACTGAACATATGTCAGAACGTTTCTGGAAATTCCACTTTTAACGAGAGAAGCACGGACAATTCCTATTTTTCCTGAATATATAAAAATGACTTCGTGATTGTGTCTCAACATCAGGAAAAAAGAGATGTAAACCATTTGAAAATGTTCAACGTTTGATCACAGCTAGTACTTGGGCCGGCATGGGTTCTTATCATTTTACTTTAATGAAATTCGTATTTTAAGCGGGGAAGGGGGGATAAAGGATTTATTCTTCGCAAAGAATAATGTCATAAAAGTTTATCTTGCTGTGCCAAGAACGGAAGCAAAGGATGAAATACGAAGTGCGAGGCCGTTCTACTGTCAGGGTTCTGACTTAGTAACGACACAGGAATACAAAAGCTGATCCCAGGGTAACAGCATAGGAAAACAAAAGTTGATCCCAAGGTGACGACATAGGAATACAAAAGCTGATCCCAGGATATGACAAGTGCCTGAATTCCGGTGGTGAGTATGTTGAATAGTAGTGTCACCTATGCTGCACCTGTGGCAATAAATGCTTCAAGGTCTCTGCATCTTTTTTGTGATTATTGCCGTAGGGAAACTTACTTTCTGGAGGCGCCTCGTAAATTCTTTATCAAGAAATACATTCAGTTCCGTTAAATTACGAGTATTGCCTTATTATAGTGCTGTATTCGGTGTTATGTATGATGTTTTTTTTTTTTTTTTTTTTTTTTTGCTTCAGAGTAAGCATTTAAAAAAAAAAACTTCCAGTTAAACCATAAAAAGTTCGACATCAAACTATATTTTATACAGAATTAGAAGCAATCTCAACTCTCAACATATTTCAGCATGTATTCTAAGGAGAGAAAAATCGCGACAAAAAGTTGATATATATATATATATATGTAAGAGCGGATCCAATGGGTGCTAAGGGGTTATACCCCCCGTGACGCTCAGGTTTACACTGGATAAAATGGACTTCATTCCTGCTTTACACTGGATAAAACGGCAAACTATGGTTTAGCCCCCCCTTGATCATATTCTGGATCCGCCACTATATATATATATATAACAAAAAAGTTCACTGTTCCATAATTCGTTGCTTCCAATTTAAGAAGAGAGTCATGAAGAAATGGGCGAGGGGGAATCAATTTCTGGTGCATAAGATTCAAGTTTAATTTCAAATCATAGAATCTTTGTGGTTAATTCTTTGCTCTTCTTTTTTGCGGGATAGACCTATGGGCTGGAGGTGAAGTATTCTTATTTCTTCACACTCACTTCATTCTTCAAATCGTTTAATTGCGATTTTATTGAACACCTTTGTTCATTAATCTGTAAGGCCTATGAGTGAGATGTTGAGGTTGAAAGTAACACTAAGTGTATTAACCCCTTACTTTTTAAAAATTACCTTTAAGAATGAGGTAAATAAATACTTTTTTGAACAATAAAGTGTTAGTTTTATCGAGCGAAGTAGCTCAAGTGATAGAGCGTTGACTTCGCATTCGGGAGGTCGTAGATTCGATTCCCGCTACCGACCATCCTGACTGCGGTTTTCCAGCATTTTCCTCAGTCCTGCCATGTAAATGCCGGGATGGTACCTACTAAACAGGCCCTGGCCGATACCTTCCCAAGTCCTTTCCTTTGTTATTATTGTTGTTTGATATCCAGTATAAAATGGCCTCCGAGCTGTATCTGGTGATTGTTAAATACACAAATAAATAAATAAATGAAATTTGTATCTCCTACTAGAATTCTGTGATAAGTAAAGGTGTACATTTTTTTATTCTAGGGCGACGCAGTCGACGGAGGGATCGCCATTCAAACCTCAGCGTCAGCCAGCTTCCCTTTCCCCAACCCGGACGTACTCTTTCTCCAGGGAACCCATTAGGTCCTATATGCAGCAGTCGCCATATGGAACTTCCGTCCCATACAGAGATAATCCCTACAACACGAGAACTCCGGTAAGTAAACTTTTCCATTTCCAAGAATGAGTATCGTGTTTAATACGTCAGGTTTATGTGAAGATTAGATAAAAGCATAGCTTGGCTTCCCGGAAGAAAAATCTTGCCTTACGAAGCTATCAGAATTTCTTACTCATGCTGTTGTGTTTCTGATAATTCTCAACTGGATGTAATATATATTTAGATTTCTTAATGTCTTAGATAAAGTTGACATCCATCTGCTTCATAAATTATCCAATATATTTAATGTTAATGGGCAATTTCAGTCTCTGTTAAGAGATCATTTTACTGGTGGCAAGGAACGTGTTGTTCTCCCAGATTCATCATTCAGATTTGCTCCAGTTCTTTCTGGTGTCCCGCAGAGTAGTGTTCTAAGACCTCTATTGTTTCTTATTTATATGGATTATCTCCAGTCGCACATTTTGGCACCGATACTTACAGTTTAAAGTCGAGTCCGAATCGCCGAAAGCTTTCCCACCAGGACTCGGATCAGGAACTTTGTTCCGGAACCGGTTGGTATGGTCGTATAATTCAGCTTTCTTGGAGACGAGATAATGAAATGGGGAATGGTTCATACTTTCAGGTAGTATCTCACATGATTGTCTGTACGCTTGCCAATTGCACCGAATCAATCGTCGGTCCTGGTTCGGAGCGCATGTTAATATGAATTCCCATTGTCCATAACCTGGTTGTTGCTTAAAGACGTGAAACACAAAAGCTCAAGTTCTGGAATTCGGCGCACAGTGTACACGCATTGGACACTAGACCAGTGGGGCGGGCAAACCATTGTAGTGTTTGGACAGCAAACCAAAAGCTTTCAAAGAGTATGCGCCTTTAAAAAATATCTGGGTACTTTTTTGAATTTAAAATAATGTATATCGGTACTTTCTGGCTGTTCCTCGTATTATTTCATGGTTGGACTGGTAAAAGTGATGACATCATATCCGGAGCGCTTTTGCAATCGTTATTTTCGTGCTTTTGTATTTTTCAACACAAACGTCTGCAGAACAGTCTAAAACAAAGAAGTACCTTCAGTGGATTTTCTTTCATTTCTCACTGCCAAATAGCAGAAGTAATTTGTATATTATTTTTCAATTTACACCCTTACTTTCCTTGAAACACGAACTGCAAACTCACCTAATAATACGTATTGATATATGTATGTACAGAATAACATGCCTAAGAGCACGTTTTGGAATTTGACGTCCATTTTAAGAACCGAGTCTGTAAAAGGCGCGGGCCAGTGCCATAATATATGATCAAAATTCACGTATATTGTACTAACTAGTGAGAGTCGAAACTGTGTCGTCCCCGCCGAAGATGAAAACATTATTTTTCAGCCACGGGGTAGCTAAACATATGCTTCAATATATATACTTAATGCACTCATTAGCAAAGATGCCCACTTTGATCCAACCTTCTCAATCTCACGTTCACACCCGCAATCTCCGACTTCACACTCACATCATTATTTCGAGATCACACCCAGTAGCGGATCGAGCCTAAGACCTAGGCTCCCCAGTTTTTTGAGTGACAAAAATAATTGAAACTATTACTTATGTATTTTTGAAAGTTTATAATAAGCATTGCCTTTCATTCTTTATTGGAAAATTTTTGAAACATTAGGTATAGTTTTAGTTGCAGTTTATCTATTACACAATGTGTTAAAAAATGCTTGAGGTCCACAATGTCAATGTCCAACCTAGCCACTCGACCTCATTCTCACACCATTTCGACATCACATTCACTCAACCTCACGTTCACGTTCTGAAGATGAAGCTGGATGAAAGAGAGTTTCGAACTCTTGAACTCTGAGTTTGGACACCTTTACTCATCAGTTTTGCTCCCATTGTTTCACATTTTTAAAAGTTGGCGGTAGTCAAATAATACTACTAAGATTCCTGTGCATAATTTTTAAAGAGCTTATAGACTATGATGTGATGTGAGTTTGAGTGTAGCGTACGTTTCAACAGCTAGGCTATATGAGACGTGAACCAACAGCATAATGTGGGATCCCTAGCCACATGAGCTCCCGCCCGGAGTCAAACCCTGATCTCCTACGCCAAAAACGTGTGCACTAACCGCTTATTGACGAGAGAGATCAGAGCCTATAGACTATTTGGAGTCAAATATACACTTTATAATTACATACAAACTGGGAGCATAACAGTCATAACTGAGACCAAACTGCTAGAGCGCTCACATATGGTGCAAGAAGTCCCTGAGGGCAACACAAGCCCCAATATGTCCTATTACTCATTTTCACACAAGTATAAATACTTGCTCTGCACGTGCAGACCATCACAGACTAGATTTTATCAACTGCATGAATTATCAAAAACAATAAAACGTCTCATCGTGACCACCTAATATAGAGAAGCTACCTTTTCTCATGGTTTTTGGTGCCCCCTTATTGACAAAGAGTATAAATATAAATCCATCAGATATTTACGAAGAAATAGTGAAGGAGAGTCTACATAATGACAATATTTTGGTAAGAGGTAGAATGGCTAGGTCTATACGATTTGTAGATGATATTACGCTTGTTGGAGAATTTGAAACGAAAATTAATAAGACGTCAGAAACTTTGAAGAAACTTTTCAAATAATATGGAACGAAAGTAAACATTAGAAAGGTAAAAAAAAAAAACAGTTGGATTGAAGCAGTTGTGTTAAATATAGAAGTAGGTTGGGAGAAAATAGAACAAGTGATTAGTTCTCGATACCTGGGTACTATTTTTAAGGAGGACGTGCAGTGCGAACGTCAAATAAAAGCAAGGATAAGAATGACGGAAGAAGCATTCAGGAAGAAGAAAAATATATTTGATTGGTTTTTGAATAAAGAGTTACGGAAAATAGAAAACACCCAAAATATTTAGCGTATGGTATTGTGCTTTATGGGGCAGAGACCTGAACATTATGCAAAACTGAAGAAGAAATATTGGAGGCTTTCGAAATGTAGGTGTGGAGAAGAATTGAGAGAATTAGCTGAGTCGTACGGAAAACTAACTAGGAAGTGTTAGAAATAGTATGAGAGAAGAGAAGAAAAAAACCTTTTAGGTGCAGTTGAAAAGAGGAAGAAACACTGGTTGGGACACTGGCTAAGAAGGCGCTGTATCATTAGCAGGGTTGGTAAGGCAATTCACTTGTTACGTTTCTTTACGTGAATTTCATGTAATTTATTACTATTTGTCACATAGAAAACCAGTTTTTTTTACGCAGATGTAAAAAAAAAAATCTTAAAAGAACTAAAACCATTCAAAAGCAGGACACAGTCGAAATAGTTAATGTAAAATGCAATTTATTCAAACTTGCTAACATCAACTGAATCGAAGACTAAGCTTTGCGAGTTGTTGAGTCAAATTGAATTTTGAGTTTAACGCCCCTTTCAGCAGTGAGGCTATATGAGACGGGACCTACTGATTAACGTGGAATCCAAACCACATGAGCTCCTGCTGGGAATCGAAACCGGTTCTTCCACGCCAAAGGCGCGTAGCTAACCGCTTAGCGACGAAGGAGCTCTCTAAACTTTCCGAGTAAAACCTCCCGAGCCTAAATCTCGCCTTCCAAAATCTTGCGAAACAAAATTTCACTATAGCGATTTCTTTAGTGTGTTCAAAATATCTTTGTATGTATATATATATATATATATACTTAAAATAGCTTATACAGTTAAACTTTTACTAACGGATACCTTCATAATACGGACAGATTTATTGTCCAGACAGAATATGCATTATTACGGGACATATCCATCTTTTTCACGGGCACTCTCAGATACGGACACGGATAATCATATTCTGTCCTCCCCGCGCAACATATTCTATCTTACCTTTTCATAACGGGAAGGAACTATTCTCATTTAGATGTATTTGGCACAGAAAACTTCTCCGTCCGGCATTTTAAAAGGAAATTCGAGAACAGCACAGTAAACAATTCATTTCAAATAGTTGAGCCGTTTTCAGGTAATGATGACAGAGATATCAATTTAAATGCGGAGGGAATAAAAAAGTACAGAAATTGCCCTTTCCCTCTTAAAAGCTGATTTTTTCAAAATGCTGGAACACTTTTCACGTAATTTTAATGAGGAGTTTTGAGCTTCATCTTCTTAACTTAAGGAATTCGTGTTATAGTAGATTTTTGGCATTCATTTTGAACACCTGGTTGGGTTAGCAGTTACTGTCACCAAATAATTTAACTAAAATAAAGTCGATGGATAAGATTTATTCTAATTTTTGTCGATTTTGCAATTATAATTATTTATTTTGAACCCTCAATTTTTACCATTTTCTGGTTGTTCTTCATCATAATCATTATTATTATTATTATCACCTCAGAAACTTTATATATATATATCATATTGTTATGGAGAAGTTTGATCCGTACACAGTTTCAGCCTGCGAGATTTGGTAGCAAAGTTTTGGCTGGCGAGGTTTTGTCCTTATGTCTTTAAGCATTATAAAATAATTTGAAATGCGCGCCGCAAATTGTAATATTTATTTGCTATTTATATATCCGAGGCTTCTTTATGAAGTCAATGTGCTAGTTTTTATTGCAAAATCCAGCGAGAACTTGTACCAATTTTGAAGGAACCTTTTAGTCTTTTTCTTCTTTGTGCCAAATCAAAATGTAAAAAGCGCGAAAAACGTGTAATTTTAATTTGTGTTTATTTCTAGCTTTTTAAGTACTTTGCGTATTTTTACTTATTTTACGTGTCTCATAGAAAACTTTTTCTTACGTGTAATTACCCAACTTTGATCATGAGGAACGAGCTAGGACGTATTGTTGCAAGAAAGAAAGAAAAAAAAGGGAGGGAGCGAAATAGGCTACAACTGATGGGCAATATAAAAACAGAAAATTCCTACGTGTATACGAATAGTTTAGCTAAAGGTCATGGTGCATGGAAGGTTCTGAATTTGGGCAAGTGACTGTTCCAATAATGGTCGAATGCCTATGATGGTGGTGATGATGATGGTACAAGATTACAGTAATAATTGGGAGATAATTAAGGACAATAGTAACTGGTATTGACTGGATGAGTTAGTGAAATAATTTGTGTTGACATCAACGATGCCGACTTTCAAAAATGTATGTGGGTGCACGTCAATGGCTAGACGTGTTAGCCTATACGTTTTCAGGAAAGTCTCAATATTTAATTGGTTTATTTTGTTAAAATCTTCTATGAACATTGCGGAGAGGGCTGTGCTGTGATAAAGTAAAATATACCGGCAAGAGAAACTGGTTCAAATCCGAGTCCAAACTAAAAATCTTGTGAGTGCCGAAGCCCCGGAGCTCCCACGTAATCGGCGCGCATGGTTGACATAGGCTATTGCCCATTGTCAAAGAATGCATCAATTAGACGACAGAACTAATAGAGAAATGTTTAGATTTCGATGATATTACTGCTATCCCTCTTGGAAAAACGATAGTAATAATAATAATAATAATAATAATAATAATAATAATAATAATAATAATAATAATAGCAAGAAAGCTTTGACTGCAATGCGACGTATCCGGAAGCCGGCTTGGGAATCTTGCCGTTTGTCCAGTGTTGCGTTGCGTTGCTGTGTGTATGCTGTGTGCAAGGTGGCTATTAACGTTCCATTGATTTCTGATGATGCATCCAATGACAACGTCGTCTAGAAGACGTCCTTGCAACAGAATGTGCTAGCGCTGTTAAAAAACAACTTGCTTCGTAATCAGTTATTGAGAATCACAATATCGCCATCGTGATGATGCACGTCAAAACGTTGTGTAATTTGAGAAAGATTCTAAAGTTCACCAACTTTCTGAATGCGATAACCTAGTTACTTGATCAGTAAGATATCTGATTTGATGTATTTCAGCGTTACTTAGAAAATGCAGAAAGTGTAACTTTCCTACAACTCAGGGCTATTATTTCCTAATAGTATGCTTTGTCAGCAATGTACTACGTTAAAAGAAAGAAAGAGGAAGAAGAATAAAAAGAAAGCTTGGTTACCCACAGCCATGTATTCTTGTATACTAACATGCAAGACAGTTAATACAAAATATATAATTTGGTCGATATAGTGGTAGGTTAAACATAATACGTAGGTTGGCAGTACAAAGAGGGAACGTTACATCAGTTTTGGGAACGCTACCCTCTGGTAAGGAACTGGAGGAGATTTTTTTTCTGTAATCTCGGCAAAAGTTTGAAAGTGCTGTTGCAAAGCTTATCGCAATAATGCATATTATTTTATAATTATATTTTTTGTTAAAGTGTCTGTGGCTATAGACATGTAATGTTACACCTGTTTGGAATATTACATAATATACGAGTTAACTAATATTTAATATTTATGTAAATTACAAAATAACTATAAATTGGAAGTACTCCTTTTTGTAAATTTTCTCTACTAAATCTAATGTAAGAGTACGTTTCCGATATAACATCAATGAAAAATATTTGCTCTGTCAATGGTGACATTGCTCTCTAAATTATCGAAGTTGCTTCTAAGATAATTTATTAGGGTTAATTAAACCGCTTCCTAGCACCCAAAACTGTATATTAAACTTAACAAATGGTTACCCCCTACATGGGTTTTCATACAGAGTCCCCAAAGTTGAGATCTTACTAGATTATCTTTTATCGTTAGGTACATGCGAAAGTATCTACAAACACTTCTTCAAAGAGATTTTTTTTTCAAAGTCAGTTCCTTGCTAAATCATTTTTTTCTTACAAGATAAAATTTGTAGACGCTTGTGAAAAGTTTTTTTCTACAGACGCCACTAATTGAGTTTTCCAAAAGTTGAGACCTGGCAAACAGTTGCTTTCTCGCACTTGAAAATGATTTTCACTGAATGATATGAAGCTCCGTTAGATTCAATCTAAATTTGCTTGCTGTATATTAGATTTCGTTCATTATCACTTTCAACTCTTTATTGCATCCTTCAATTTTTAAAAATCACGTTATGATTGTTTTAATGCAGCGTCTCTAAGCTAATAATTGTCCAACGTGCGAGTGTGTCACTCAGTATCTCAGCTTATTTTTGATAAAAATGTGGTTTTATTTTTTAAAATATTCGGTACAAAACTAAACTTACTTTGTGATGTAAAATTACCTATCACCAATGCTGTTTTTAAAAGTCTGCTAGACTGGTTACGGAAGTGTGTTATCTATTCGGTCGGAAGGTGTGTTTTAGAATCGGGGGGTATTTAGCTTCGCATTCTCGGTAATATAGGGTTACCCGCATCCTCGGTGATAGAGGGTTACCGAGCCACCCTGTTTGGTTGCTTGCCTACTGTGTTCCACCGTAAAGTGCTTGTGAACTTACATGTTCTGATAAATATCAATACAATACAAATATCATTGTTTTACCACATCATAAATAAAATAACTGTACTTACTCAGACGAAGAAAAATCTTCTCTGGCACGATGCTTCGTAGGCCTTAAATCGACTACCGACAACGCCAAATTGGGGAATGTATATTCAACACAATCTCGAACTCCATCACAGTTACTAGTTTTTCTTACTCCGTTGAGGTAACTCCTCTGTTGTCCTCACGACGCAAGATCGAACGCTACATTGACAACATATCTGATTTTCCTTAAAGATTACCAGTGATTTTACTGTACTTTTCCTGTAATATAAAATTAATAAAAGTTAATCAGTGAAGAAGTGGATCAAAAGATTCAGGAGCGACCGTCTGTTAAGTATAATAATAATAATAAAAAAAAAAAAACAAACAAAAAACGTAATGACTAAAATGAATCTACATATAAAACTTTCCTAGTCAGTCACCAGACCATTGGGACATTCAAGCTACTGCAACAAATATTTTTTCGATGGTATATCAAGAATAGAAACCTGCTTGTGTTTAAATTATCGCATCCGCACGTCTCTATCTGTATCCGCACCATCGCGATCTGCATCCACACCTGCCTGTCTCTGTTTGTATCCACATCATTTCGATCCCCATTCATACCTGCACGTCTCTGTATCTGCATTCTTATCCGCAGTTAATAAGAATAATGTGTAGGCTATTATTATTATTATTATTATTATTATTATTATTATTATTATTATTATTATTATTATTATTATTATTTATTATTATTATTATTGTTATTATTGACAACAATTCAGAAATAGTTTCTGACAACAAATATAAACGAAAATACCTTCTTCACATGCATATAGTTCTGTGAATCCTATGATACAATATAAATATAATTCAAGCTAAATATTAAATACAAGAGCTTTCTATTGAAGGCCACGTGCAGTAAATAAAATGGAATAAAGATGAAAGAGAAATTAATAGAAAAATACGTGCGTATGTACGGCACGTAATTAACGCCTAAGTACAGATGCAATTTCTGACGAGAAATTGGTAATACCGTATCTGTCAATTAATTTAAGAGAAAATTGCTATTTTCCATTAGTCATAAGGCATGACAGTCTTTGTTCAGAAGCAAAGGCAAAATGGAGATAGTGGTAAGTCCTTAAGAAATAATAGACCATCTTAAGCGAACTCGCGAAATCACATTAGCACTTCATGTGTATGTATTATAAGCGTAGAAAATCCCACGAACCATAATTTCGTTCTGGCGAATATTTACCGAAAAGAGTAATCACACCGTAATGCAAGACGTAAATAACTAATATTGTTTAGAAGAGTCATTAAGAAAATTGCAGTATTTTCACATGTATATCCGAAATTTTATCTGCCATCTACAAAACTCAAAGTATACCCGCGAAAGCTTTATTGATGCGGATATCTGCATCCGCGCAGATTTTTAACCAAGAACATCTGGGGCTTGTATGCCTCGGTCGTTAGTAATGAAAGGATTAGTGTGAGCATAGTCATATTAAAGTATTTCAGAAGCAGTATATTATAGTTTTCCATTTTAAATTAATTTCAAACGCTAGAACTAAATAGTCATACCTGCACCGTATGTATATATATTACGTACGGAATTAACGAGTGGAAAGAAACGTGAAATTCACATCAACCAAATGAAGCCAGTGTCTCCTTGTATCTAGTACCATTTCTCAATTAGTGCTCCTGGGTTACACAGGATGTTTCAAAACAACACCGACAATGTTTGGGAGGTGATTCCTGACATCAAGAAAAGACGAAAAGTATAGACCAACCTGAGTACACAAATGCTTCCTTTCGGAGTTATAAGCTGCCGAAAACATGACAAAATGAACTTGGGACCTACCGTAGTCGGGTCAAGATTTCACTTAGGAACTAATATGTGCCCTATTCAAATATCCAAGTTTCAGAATCCTGCGGCACTTCCACAACAGTTTTTATAGAGGTAGTTGGTGGTACTTCATATCATATGCCCGTAGCCAAGCTTCTTCCATAAAAATTGTTGCGTGAGTGCCGCAGGATTCTGAAACATGTATTTTTGATTAGGACACATATTAGTTTGTAAGTGAAGTTTTGATCCGACTACGGTAATTTCCACAGTTTTGGAGCTATGGACCTTAACTGTTCATTTTTCCATACTTTCGGCTGCCTATAACTTCGAAAGGAAGCATTTGTGCACCCAGGTTGGTCTGTACTTTTTGTCTTATCTTGGTGTCGGGAATTCAGCTCCCAAACGTTGTCGGTGTTGTTTTGAAACATCCTGTATATGTGGTAGTTAAGACAGTTATGAACATTTCCTACATTGCGAGTAAGGGACTCGTAAATGATAGCTGAGCAGGCTATCTTCTACAATACTTTCTTATTGACTTATTTTTGTGCTAAATTCATATCTTGGAACTTACATTTCGCGCATTTTCATACTAACTTGAATGCTGAAATTTTGTACAGATACGTAAACCGGGTAATAATACAACACATTTTCTCTCTCTCTCTCTCTCTCTCTCTCTCTCTCTCTCTTTTTTTTTTTTTTTTTTTGTTTAAACAGTTTTCACTGAAGCTTATCGTTTTACTGTAAAATTAATAAAATCAGTTATTATTATTTTTTTTTTAATTCTTAGACTTCTAAACTATGCTATACTGCATAAATGTCCGAAGAATTATAGAACGGCTTAGTCCGTTCTTCTGTTAACAGGTATCAGCAAAAGGGGCAAAATATCGAGATGCGATTTTCCATACCCCCAGTTAATTCTGTTCACACTGGAAATTGCTCAAATTAGTTATTTCCGGCTTCGAGGTTTAGGGCTATAGAACGAAAATGGTAACAGATAGCAAAAAGTTTTTTTTGGTGCAAACTATTCAGCGTTTGAAAGGAATGTGGACTCTTATGAAAACCAGAAGAGCTTCAAATTTAATATTACTTCCGGTTTCAATATTGAATTCCACAGCATAAACGGTAAGATATATCGAGATGCGGTTTCCTGCAATTATTTCAGTTTCTCATGAGTAGGTTTTATAACATTAATTATTTCTGTTTCAACATTTCTCACTATGGAACAGAAATGTTAGTGCATTCGATTCAGGCTCCCAATAGTAGATTCTATCTCCTCCCTTAAATATCTATTCGATCCGGAAATAGTTCAAATTAAGCATTTTCGGTTTCAACCTTTATCGATACAGTAAGGCATAGCGAGTAATGACATTTCGCTATGGATTCAGCGTCCAAGGAGCATGTTCTGTCTTTGATCTTATTAATCTATTGCAACCAGATCAAGTCTTAGTATTGCATTCACATAGTTTGGAAGTCTACTATAGTTTAACACTACGAAACGAAACAATCGTATTGTATTTAAATTTCGAGCGCCCGCTGCTTATACAACCCGAACTCACGGAAGTTTGACTGGTTGCAGACAACAAGGCGTTCTGTTGACAAAGTATTCCCCCTCCATAATATTGAGAGATGAGACTATTGCCTTCTTTGACGCAATTAAAAGTATTGAAGAGAGTATAAAAGAAACAAGTAGCAGCGTTACATGTACATAACGTGAAAGAGCTTGGTTTGTATAGCGTGATATTTTCTCAATATCGAAACCAGATGTAGTAATTTCGGCTGTTTCCGGTTAGAGAGAGTTTAGAGTGGTGATGGAATATATTCTTGAGGTGCTTAATTGATTACCGAAAACTGCTTATCACTATTTCTTAAGCTTTTTACTCAGTGCCAATCAAAATTTAACCCTAAAGTGTTAATTTCTTCACTTCCGGTTTGATTAGGGTTGAGAGATATCTTAGAACGCTAAATCGATTCAAGAAAACAGTTGCTCCCTATCCCCTATCATTTTTGTTCTATGTAGATTATTGATATCGGAAGTTGAAATGGATTACTGCCATATCTGATTTTAGTAGACAGTTAAGAACTGGTATGAAATGTATCATTGGGTCGCTTAATCGATTTGTAGAAAACAGTTTCTTCTTGACTATTGCCGTTTTTGCTTTACAATGATCAACGTTAAAACCGTAAATGGTTAAGTTCTACCACTTCCTGTTTGAACATATGCTCCGAAAGAAAGAGATCGATTTCTAATTTTTTGACCCTCCTATATACTTACCAAATTTGGTTATGACCCATTAAGAAGCTTTTGAGATTTTTCTGTCTCCCGGACGGACACACGAACAGAATAAATATATAAATTTGGTAAAACGAACTCCTTTAAAATTGTATTTTTTAAAGAATCAATGTTTTTACGCGAATTAAAAAACAATGTTTGTCCTAGGAATGGCCAAAATTTTACGGAATCCGGATTATTCCGGATTCGGAACTCGGAAAAATTCAGGATTTTTCCGAGATCTGAATTTTTCTAAAATCGAAAATTTTCCGGAACCGGGATTTTTTTTCCGAATTCCAGAATTTTCCGATGTTAATTTCCGTTCCGGAGAGTTAAAAAAAAAAATATCCGAAAATAGCAATCCCTAGTTTATGCAGTATACGTAGTTTTTCGTGAGCTGCTGTGAAGTTTTGAAAAACAAAATCACTAGAAAGGAGATGGTATATTCTTATTTGGAGAGGAGGGGGTTGAAATGAAGAAGTGTGACGTAATACTGAAACCATTAGGGGACGAGCTAATCACTTTCCTAATATCCATAAAAATTAGCCTTGCCTTAAAAGAAGTACTCAATACTTCTAGAATCTCCTGTTTGTGCATTTTATTTATTTATTTATTTTGCTTAATATTCTTGATCTACGTTTTGTCTCCTTTGAAATGTAATTAATTTCTTTGCGTAATATAAATGTATCTTCGTAGAGTTATCAGTATTTTGTTTAAATCACTTATTGTTCTTTTTTTTAATTGTCCTTTCATCAGAGTAATTAGCAAGAACGGTTAAGGTCACTGTAGATGTTACAGGATGTAAATTAATAAGAAAAGAAAACTGCCCCTAATTTGTTGCTTTCTCTTCTTTGCAATTCTGTGCTTATTTTCATAATTTTTTCCTCTTTCATGCGGAATAGAATTACAAATTATAAGTTAAATATGGCCCAGTTCTGTAGTGTTCTGACTTAAGCAGCATTTTTTTTTTGGGGGGGGGGATAGAAAATGCGATGGTGATTTGATAATAAGATACTGTGTGTACTGTCGTATGTGTTAAGCTTGAGTTCAGGGTAAGCAAATTACGTAGTTGAATGACCTCCTTATAATCAGAACGAATAATTAAGCATTTTGGTACGAATGAAACCTGTTTTGTTTAAATAAATCACTCAGTCACTATGAATGAGAAGTGTAGGATATATTATTGATTCTGAAAGAAATGTTTAGTTTCGCTTAAATAACTTCGAAGGTCAAGGACATCGCGGTAGTCCATGTGGCAATGTCATTCAAAATTATCACTTGTAGGTAGGAGGTGTTGAGACGAGGTAAAGGCAGCCTTGGGAGAGAGAATAGAGTTGTTCACATTCATTTATTTTTTTTTCTTTTTCCCATCATCAGCATACTGTTACCCAAACACAGTGATAACCTAATACGATACATTACTGAATTATTATTGGTGTAGAATAAAGTCATATATTAAAAGAAACAAATGAAAACCAATGTACGTTGACCGCAAGATGGAAGAAATAAGCAACAGGATTTTTTTATGCAATATACCAACCAGAGCAGATTAACACACTACTGGAAATAGTGTTGCCCACGAGATGAGACGGTTCTACCAATAGAAGCAGATGTATACCTACTGAAATGAAGTTTTCGAGACGAGACAACTCCAAATCTTGTCTCGTGGGTAACACTAGCTGGAATTAAAAAGTGGAAGAAAAATCAGACTTGGAAGACTAAGAACCGATTATCTGGAAAGGAAAACCATTTCAACATGTCAGTTAACTTAACGCTAAATAGAGAAGAACATTTAACATATTGCTTCCCAACACTTGGCTGAGGACGTGATAAGAAAAAGTAAGGTAAACGAATAGCTAATCAGCTTATCCTGTTCCAGTAAAATAAACTTTACTTTCTGAAAGCTGTTTAAAAGCCAATATTCGTGAATACATTTGAAATGTAACTATGAGAGAGTTTCAAACTCCCTAACTCAAAAGAAATATACGACATCGAAACATACACAGTGTATAATGAAGTTCTTGCATGGGGAGGAAACATTATACGCAGTAAATAATAGACTATGAAGAAACAAAATAGTTCCGTTAATTGTTCTGAAGACAAGGAAGTGTTTCAATATTGGCCAGAGGCGTTACTAGAGTTTTCAGCACCCGGAGGCAGTTAATTTTTGCCCTCGTGACAAGGTGTGATCCATACGAGAGTCCTTCGAATGCTTTCCCGGAAATTTTTAAATTTTAGAACTTGAGAACTTTTATTTTGTGGCATATTTTTCGGGTATGAAGAGGTTGCAAAAACTAAAATAATTAAAGCAGCAGTGGTACTTTGAAGATATAATTGAATTACAGAGGAAGACGGAATCAAGAAACAAGTATGCATGTAAAAATTAAGTTAATTAGTGTATTATAGTAAAATATTAGTCAAACATAACATTGCGAAAATTTGAAATATTACTGTGGATATAATAACCTGAAAAGTTAACATAAAGTAAAAGAAATAGATTGATGTAATGCTTAAGGTGTAATTCTCCGAGCTTTTGTTGCAGCAGATTTATCGATTAGTTCCTCAAAATTTATGCTGTTTGTAACTTCTCGGTATGCGTTCAACAAGGCCAAAGCTGACAATCCTTTCTCATGGGTGATCTCAGATAGGATGGAATAGATGTTAAGTGACTAAAAGATGTCTCATAACTGACAGTGGATATTGCAATAGTCAGTAATACGTAAAGACAAACTTTCAGATTTGGAAATACATCATCGCCATACTGCACAATGAAGCAAAGCAGGTCTTCTGATTAACCTTTGTCTTGACTAGCATTCGGCAGCCACTATTTCATAAAATATTTCCAATCTATCCAAGTTTGTATCATAAAAAAAAATCCCATAAAAGTGCATCTCTGCTTCAATTATTTTCGTTAGTTGTGTACATCAGTTCCTTTATGTCTAAAAGAAAGCCAAACCTAAGTCCATTTTATTCAAGCTAATGAATCTCTCTCATATTTCTATCATATTTTGTTAATCGTATTTTTCAACAGTCGTAGCACTTAATTTTCTGCTGTAAGCCTTACATCCTCTGCTGTTTGTCCAAGCATTTTCTTCCTCTTCCTCTGCAGTCTCTCAACTTGGACATCAAAGGTCATATACTACACAATTTTTTGCTTCAAGAGAATTCTTACATATCACTGTTTTCCAGGAAATATTTTGTAAAGACGAAATATCTTGAGCAACATTGTGGAAATTCATGACGTGATTCTGAAACTTTTTTTTTTTGAATCCGGTTATTTTGGCAAGTACAATATTCCAGAACCGTAAAACGAAAAACTTAAATGGTTAAATCAGGCGTAACAACTGAATTATATCACTTCTTGTATCTGAATTTTCATCCTAATCATATACAATATTTTCCAATGTTTCTACCAAGTGTTCTAGTTGATAATGTATCTGTTTAATAGCTTCTACTTTGGTACTCCAACAAGTTTCTGACTGACGTCACTGGTACCCCAAGAGCAGTTTTGATTCTCTCCCAGGTAAGAGTTGACTGCGAAACATAAACACAATAACTTTGGCAGTTCTGCAAATTGTTACACCTACTACCTTGTGAATAACAATATGAACCTCAACTAAATTAAACGTGCAGTTATCACAGTTAGGAAATATAGCTTTTGAGTTAAGTGCAGCAAGTTGATTTGTAGCCAGACATTACAAATGCATTGTCGTAACACTACGATCGACGGTCTTTAAAAGGTTGTTAAAGGGATATTTCTAAAGTTGTTACAATATTATGTCTGCAATACCTGTAGCATTTTTTTTTTTTTTTAATGGACGTACTTGAAGAATCCTAAGAAACTTCTTGACAACTACAGTTCATTCCTTTCTGCATAGCTAATGGTCTCTAACATTTGTTTTTGGTAAGCAGCATCAGAAGTTGAATAAAACATTATTCCATAGTATTTGTTCTCTTTGGATGTCATTCACAAGTTTTTCTCAAACTGTAGTAGCTAAAAACTGGATGAACTCATTTTGTATTCCTAGCGAAATGTATGTAGTGATGTGAATTTTCCTGCACATATAAAAGGCGCTCTTCATGGCTGGATTGAACTCGGCAACAAGCTTCAAAAATTCGATAAAACTATCCAGCATTTCTGTGACTGTCCTGTTTTTCATTTTCAGTGGGACTTCCTCTGTGTCCTGTGTAGAAAAACAAAATGCTACTCCTTGCACAGCAAATCAACTCACGTACCACTTTTTCCTTTTCCCCAGTTGTTTTGTAAATCATATTAAAAACACAGTTGCATCTACATACACAAAATGAAGGAAGATTGAATATTCCGACAAGTGAAATTGGGAGAGGAAATATCAGACTTGTTTCTTTTAGTGTCAAAAGGAAGAACTTAACTCTTTATATAATTACTAGTTTGAATGCTTATTATATCATTTCATTTTAGGTTGAAGATTGGTTGTAAAGACTAAGGACTATCGATAGGACTAAGGACTGAAGATAGGAAAAAGAGAAAAAGAAATAAAAGAAGATGCTCTTATGTATCTACAAGTATTTGTTTTGAAATTAAATAAAGATTTCGTTTAGCAGTTTGTTGGTAGACATGTTATTCCCGTGTTTACATATCTTTACAGAATTATTAAAATGTATTGTACGCTAACGTCCTAATTTTATAGAAATTTGAATGAAAATTCATTAAAATGATACCAGAAAATAAAAATTACAGTAGAATGTAAATCAATGTTGTTATGGATACGCTATAGAAAGTGCATTTAAGAGGGGTAAACGTTTTTTCTGAAATTCATTCGTAAATACGTAACATCAGTTTGGTGCTCCCAAATGATGTGTTCAGGGACAGATGTATTTCGTTGCTTCCCGTAGCTACGCCACGATATTGACTGATAAATGAACATCAGATCAGACGTCCTTACAATGCATGAAAATATCTCTGCATAGATTAAGATTAATTCGTCCAGTTCTACAGTGTTTGTTATATTAATAATGCAGGACACCTAATGTAAATTTTGGAGCATCGAAGCTAATTAATACGAAATTTATGAGACAGAAGTGAAAGCATTATTATTGAAGTAATTTTAAAAGAATGTGCATTAACTCCTTGTTCTTTACGATCGTCAGGAATGGCTGATATATTTTTAAATTGCGCTCTGATTAAGGGTAAGGTATCAGCATAAATAAAACTTTCTAACATGTTAGTACGTGCTGAATATATAGGGAGTTTCAAATAGGACGCCGAATTTTAATATAATAAACAACGAAGCTTCATGAAATTGGTTATGCTTTATATAGGCTATATGTAATCAGAAACATCACCCATCCACGTACGAAATACAGTGTTATGCATATGTCCATCCCAACTAGGTCTGCACGCATTTATAATTATATATATATATATATATATATATAATATAATATAATATAATATAATATAATATAATATCGTCTCGCAGATGTCTGTACCGATGCCTCCAGTTAAACGTATGATTTCCGCCTTCAGTTACAAAAGAGTGCGCGTTCAGAAATCCGCCATAAGAAGTCTCAGGGTGTTTCATCACATAACCTTGCTGGCAATTCCTGGTCACCATGTAAGGAGACCATTCGTTGCGGGACTTCTTTGTGGAGTAAAGCAAAGAGTCTCATTCGAAATGTGGCAGGTCGCTGCATTCTGCTGAAACCAAGGGTTGTTAATCTCCATATTTTCGAGGATAACCTCACAAGCGATTGGATATTGTTACGGTAACATTCTCCATTAAGAATAACTGTAATCTCATTATCTTCAAAGAAAATGGCACAAATACCCCACCTGCTACCAGCGGATGAATTTCACAATCGTGAATTATTCGAGTATTTTCATTTCCACATATTCTTCAGTTCTTTTTATTGACAATCCACTTAAGGGAAAATTGGCGCATTCGCTGAAAAGTTTTTTTTTCCCCCTGAGAAATATTCATCTGTTGTCAGTATCAAATTCTAGTCAGCTTTGATTTTGTACATATACATATGACAATTCTTATGCAAAATTCGACGTAACGGAGTTGTCGGAATATTCAGCTGCGAACGTCGGCGAATCGATTTTCCAGGATTCGCAATGACACACTCTTGCAAAACAGCAATTTGTTGCTTTATCAGACGAGAACGAATCCACCCAGATCATATCCAAGGTCCGTTGACCCTCCCTACTGTTCGAAAGGAACAGCAGGGTCGACGGACCTTGGGTGATATCAACATTGACTACTGAATCTGAAATTTAAAACATTAATTTGCAAACTTGAGACTCGTTAGGTGGTTTATTCCTCCCGAAAATCGTACGATATTTTCACACTGTCTGCATTGTACTTTCACTTCTTCGGTAAAATACTGTATGTTCACAATAAGAACACATTGCTCAGTCGTAAATTGCTCCATGGCTGGAATCCAGAACAAACTAGTCAAAACAATTGAAGCTGCATTAATCGGAGTGATACCATATAACAATAGGGCTACCTACAGTATATGGAACACTCTTTACTTTGAAAGGTGCCAAATATATTGTTAGATTCGAAATTAAAGTCTTACGGATAATGGGGCCGAAATTGTTGTTCCCAAGATTCTGAAAGCTATCTTCCAGATCTCTAAATAAATAGCTGTGTTATACTCTTACGAATTTTACGCACTTATACGAACAATATAGTTCACTGGTTTGTGAAACTAACTAGAGTCTCAAGAGAAGCGGGTTCATCATGTGTGCCGATTCAGGGGTGAGGGATGGAGCTCGGATCCACCAGACTTTCTTTGGATATATTACAATGAATCACATACTTATTATTAAGAATTATCACCCCGAAAGTTATAGAGAAATCGACGCTACTTGTTCACCAGTGGTGCTACCTAGCGTGATGGCCGAATACTTTACGGATTTACCAGTTACTACCAATTTAAATTCATAAGGACACGTTGGCGAAAAAAAAAAATAGAAATATAAAGACCACCTCAGGATCGCCATTAGATGTCTACAAAGACTAGTTTTGAAGTTAGTTTGTGAACTTAAAAAACTGAATGAACAAATTAAACTGCCCATGAAGCGCGCAATTTCTCCTCTTTCAAATAAAAACTCTCTTATGTAAATATTGTAGAAAGAATATGAAAGTACAAAGAATTTTATGAGTTTTTTGTAGGTCAATGTTATGAGTTTGCGTTGTAAATTTCTTATCTGAAATACAGCGCTGTCGTTGCACTTTTATTTTTTATATGGAAGGAATAATAATAAGTGTGACTATCGCTATAGAAGTATATTAACATAACTCGTACATTATTTTATCGCTGTTTTATCTTTGGAAAATTAAAAAGAAATCGTTATTTTTGTTGAAGTAAGATTTTTTAAAAAAAATATCATATAACAAATTATAAATGAACAGTAGTCTTTGAAACGAATTAGTCCTAAAAGTGACAGTCTTATTAGCGACAGGAAACTGTTATCTGTCCTATGAGCGACCGATTCATTACAATGACATTATGGAAGATGATAAGATTTCCTCTTGTAAAATATGATTGCCTCTGGCGTTATTAGCGTCCGAACAACCTTTCTATGAAAAATGTACGTATCAGTGATACTGTTCGCCAAATATATTTACCCTCAACTGTGAGTGAAAATAAAGCTTATCTTAATTTTGAGTTAGATTTGACATAAATCATATCAAATAACTTAGCGAGACAACCAGAGTTATTTCCATGAAAAGAGCATTCCTATGTAATTAAATATAAAAATCCAATTGTAATATCCCCTTTCCTCGAAAGCTCTGCTTTCTGTACTTATTTTAATTCAAATCTAATTATTCACTAAGCAAAAGCAATATATTTCATTTTGGAAAAGTTAAATGTATAAGAGTTTTGCAAACTATCTACTTTTTAGACTTCCTAAGACTCTATGAATAAAATGCGAAAAACATTTCAATAATAAAATACAGCATTTGAGATCCCTTACATCTGATGAGCTATTCCCAACCAACGCCATTCTTAATATGAACGAATCGGTGACTCACAGGCCAGTTAACAGATAGAATCGGTCGCTCATAGGACAGTTAACAGTTCCTGTCGCACATAAGACTGTCGCATCTAGAACGACACTTTTGAAACACACGTAGTGAAAAATGTTAAAAAAATAGAACTTTAATTCTAGTAATTGAAGCAGTTTTAAATTTGAGAGTTGACTAAGTTACTCCAAAAAGAAATAGCTAATCATTGGAACGGCAGTATCAAATAACGAGGATATGTAAAATATGTACATCTCTTGGTTATTGTCGTTACATCAAGTTCACCAAATAGATAATCGTGAAGAAGAAATATACTGTAATCTGAGATAAGATATTAGCTCAGGCGATTTTGTATCAAATATTTTTGAGTAGAATGATAACGATCTACTGATAGTTGCTTAGAAACCTTTATTTTCTCTTTAGTAGATCTTGAGGAAAGTGACGATTAGGAACAATATTAGCTATTGACTAGTGAAATGATAAATAACCAGAACATTAATAACCACCAAATGGTCCTAAATTAAATTAAATTGAAACTGTTATTAAGAATTAAACTGTGGAAAACAGGTCTTATCTAAGATATATCTTGGCATACTTTTGTCTCTTCAATAAGCATATTAGAATCATAAACTATACTTTCTATGAACATATGCTGGTTGGGAAGTAGCTATGTTTGGTTATAATAATAAATAATAATAATAATAATAATAATAATGTATTGAACATTGCGATTATCTTGCACTTCTCTTGGGTGTAAATTCGGATAAATTTAGAATTGTTTTCTGATTTTGGTTCGATTTAGTAATCCTTACCAAGGACTTCCAAGGAGGAAGAGAAAATATTCTGGGAATACAAGAAGTCTTATCAGAGTAATCTTTCAGTGTAACGTCGCATGCTTGTGCTCACTTTAGGCTAAAGGAGACGATGAATAAAGCAAGTTAATGATGATGGGAGAATTGGTGGACTAAGAAAGTGAGGGAAAACGGGAGTTCTCCGAGAAAACCCACGGGCACGATGTTATCGCCCACAAACTTACTTGGCCGAGGATCGAGGCAGGGACCTCTCGCATCAGAGGTAAGCGCTCTACCACTGAGCCACCGTGCCCCCGTCCTTATCAGAGAGACTACAAAATTACTGATAATAATTCGATTTCGTTCAATGAGATCTTAAAAACTTAGGGTGGCATTCTGGCACCTAATGTTGCTCTGGGTACGATCTTAATTTCAATTTGCGGTGCATCCCTTCACACTAGAACAGTGAAACAATAGGTATTTGTTTAGAAAATGGAGAATATATGTACCAATAGAGCTGTACAAACTACCTTATTTCCAAGCCACGTCTCAACTGTCAATTCTAATTTCAAAATACTTTCACTACCAATCAGGGAAAAGATTTCTTTACAGGAGCCCAGTTTCAAAGGAATACAGACAATAGCTGGTTTCCTTTCTTGAAGACTACAAACGAGAAGGAAGAGTAATGTTCGGCATTGTCTCTGGCGGGAATAACAAGGGGAACGCGTATCCCCAAAAATTTTGTGTAGAAAAGGAAATAGAGAATACTTATATGGAAGAAGTAAAGAAGTAGAAGGAACACGTGAATGTCATATTTATTGTTAAGTACGTAGTAGTATTACGTTGTGTATATAGTCATATGAAACTTGTCTTCCGAATGCTGTGGTATGATGGAAGTAAAACAAGAGAGGTAGAGAAATATTACAATTAGTAGATAGTATTAAATCATATAAAAGTAGTGGTAACAATGTCAACATAAAGTTGTTGAACGCGAATGTTAAGAAAAAAAGTACAAAAATTGCAAGATCACATAATTGTGCTGACAAGTGAGATTGAAATCCCATTGAAAAATATATTTAGGAAGAAAAGTAGGAGACATAATTTTTATATTGAAAAGTTAAAAGATGAAGAAAGAAAAACTGATCTGTTTGAAATCTGGAAGAAAAATGTATGAGTCGAGAGAAACTAGATACAGGAGTTAATAGTTGTGGAAGTATTTTCAACTTTGTGAGTAAAGATACGGTTCATAAAGCTAACACAACTAAGAAACATGGATATTAGAAGACAGTTATGAAAAGTATAGAAAATGGTTTTACCGTAAAGATAGCAAGTTATCTTAATTTCAATGCCCGTTTATGCGCTAAATCGATAGTCGAAAAAACCTGCAGGTTCATCGCCTCAGAAAGAAAAAACTGCTAGTTAATCTTATCCTGTGCTAATCAACTCAGTTACAATTATTACTACTACTGTTCATCTGATCTTTTTTTTTAGTAAATTGAGCTTTCATCTTACGTATCTACCCAAAAACCTTTTTCTCGAGGGTCACTGCCATGTGTTGGTTGATTTGGAGTTGAACGTCACTTTAAGCACCGATGGTACATGAGATGTGGATCTACAGCTCAACATGGGAACCGAACCACACACTGAAGTCCACTAGGTTTCCACTAGGAATCAAAGACTCGTCTCCGAAGTCGTTCATTCTATTCATACGAGTATAGGTACATGGGAGCTACAGTATGGATATTTAGAGCCACCAATGCTTTTAAGAGAATTGAGCCAGTTTGTAACTTGCAGCTGAACTGTACATTATTAATTTAAAATGATAAATACGAACTGTTATATAAACATGCATCTACTCATTATATCCTACGAGATGATGCGATTAATTTATCTCCCCATAGATGAACATTGTTTACTGCAAAGTTTGGAAACGTTTTGATCATTTCTTTTGGAATTTTAACAACAACAATATATATAAATCTTTCGAAATTACTAGAAGAAAAAATTATATGTCATAACCTGGTAGAGTTGAATATTTAGACCTATTACCATATTTTGTAGAAACGGTTTTTCGTTTTACTTTTATCATTAAAAAAATGTTTTATCTTATTCTGCTACAGTTATATCTAAATATTATAATTCTTATAATATCCGAATACTAGAAGCTACCTCTTGAATTTACTTCACGTATAGTGGTGCATGGGGTCCCTGGTTCGATCGCAGCTCGCGCCAAGTGGACTTTGTGGTGAACAAACACCGTGTACATGGGTTTTCGTGAGGCTCTTCTGTTTCCTCCCACCTTCTTCACTCCACCATTTCATTCACTCTCGTCATCGCAGTTTCCTGAGCCCACAGGCAAAACCATGAAACGTAAAGCTTAAAAGAAAAGAATGGTACTTATCGTACTGAAGGATAGCATACGTCTTGGTTTTACAGAATTGCCAGTTCACTGTCTCTGCGTCTGCACAGATTCGTTCGGGACAGGCAATGCCCTGATTTTAAGGAATATATTTTTCATTTTATGAATATTTATTTTTGAGATTACTACTTGCCAGTAAATACCTATTATTTAAACTTACTTGAAGACTTTACCTACATGATAAAAGTACTCCATTAACTAATTATTGGTTACAAACAGTGTAAAGATGGTACTACTGGCAATCACGAAATCATTTCTAGAGTACATCCTGGTTAAATTCCCTGTGGGGGATATTTGCCTGTCATAAATATGCGATTAATGTTTCTTGGCCTACTTTTAGCAATAGATCCTGTCTGATATAGCTTCATGACTAGAAGGAACTTAAAACCTCAGATAATCAATCAATTAAAACTTAGTGTTAGAGTGCTCACTTTTGGTGCGAGGGATCCTGGTTTTAAGCAATCCTTGGCAATTCTAATTGATGAAACTCATACAGTCCTGTCCAAGTGTACAAGTTTATGGCAATCCTAATTGATGAAACCCATACAGTCCTGTCCAAGTGTACAAGTTTATGGCAATCCTAATTGATGAAACTCATACAGTCCTGTCCAAGTGTACAAGTTTATGGCAATCCTAATTGATGAAACTCATACAGTCCTGTCCAAGTGTGGCAGGATGGTAGACCTTGACTAGTTTAGTATGCATATGAAGTATTATAGCGTGCCTTCTGGTTCCTGAATCACGAGTGATCAAAGTTGTGGTTTCGCAAAAGAATTCTCTAATTGCGTAAATACATGGGTCAAACTTACTATTAAAGATTAATGTGAACCGTAAGAAAACAAGTGAGACTGTTGGTTAGCTATGTTCTGAATTTAGTACGTACACATAATAAATGTATGCTCGATTTTTTACCCAATAGGCAATCCTTTAATCCTTTTTTATAATATATATATTAGTGTTTTCAAGCAGTTTATCAGAATTGTATCAACTTCAAATCCGATCGATATCCAAACCTAGATATAAGTGTTCATAGAATTAGTGTCTAAAATTGTACAATATTATTTTATAATATATTTAAGTGTAATTTAAATGTTTATTTGCAGACGGAACGCCAGGGAGATTATGTTCGGGAAGGTTCGATGAGGCCGCGAATTTCATTGCTTCAAACATCTGCTCCGGAATACCTCACGAGGGATCGAATACAGCAGTAAGTACTTTTTCTGTACTCTCTTGGAATGAAACTACACAAATTACTCCATGACAGATTTATGTATTATAAGGACAAAATTCTAAACAGTGATCAAGTTACCAAATTGAGTGTACATAGGTTTTCGGCTCATCTTTGAAAATGTGACATCACCACAATATTTTGCTACTACTATCAATAATATCAATAAGAGATGATTTTATAAAGTAACATTTCGATGTTACAAAATACTATTTTTTTTTTTTTTTTCACATTGGGACAATGCGTGCAAAACATTACTGAACTTTTTGTTGGAAAACTGATTACATGAGAGACGTATTGAAGAAGAAAATTTGTGTGGAAATTAAACCACGTAGAGAAAATTTGGAAAATTTGGAAAATTTGAATATATATATAAAATTCGTTTTTCAAACTTAGGATAGTTTCACATAGCATGTAAAGTAAGTCAGAATAAATTCACACCCTGATTCTTGATGCAATTCAGTTCCAAACAGTGATTATGATTAGGAAACCTCAAAGAAAATTTATCCCATATATTGTATATTGAATTCCATGCATTGAATATATCCCATATACAGGGTGTTTCAAAACCACATCTACAGTGTTTGGGAGGTGATTCGTGGCACCAAGATAGGACACCCCCCCCAAAAAAAGAAATGTAGATCAACCTGGGTGCACAAATGCTTCCTATACAAAGCATCTACATATACCGGAGATCTTCCCTCCCCCTCCCAAGCAAAACCTAAAATGAGGTTACTGAATACCAGTGATCTAAAGCACAAAATTGCCCCATGTCGTGTGTACATATACAGGGTGTTTTAAAACAACACCGACAACAAGGGACAAGATTCCTGACATCCTGATAAGACAAAAAGTGTAGACCACCTGGATGCAGAAATCCGTCATTTCGGAGTTATAGGCTACCGAAAACATGAAAAAAAAAAAAAAAAATGAACTTTAAAGATCCATAGCTTCAAAACTATGTGACCTACTGTAGTCGGGTCAATACTTCACCTAGGAACTAGTTTTTGCCCTATTCAAATACTCAAGTTTCAGAATCTTGCGGTACTTCTGCAACATTTTTTATAGAGGTAGTTGATGAGTACGTCAAATTATATTCGGAATGAAATTACCCCTTACTTGTGAGCGATTTCGACTCTAAGCAACTGATAAATACGATTCTGATTTGATTTTCATTTTTTTAAGTGCCCCTTTCAGCAGCGACGTTATATAAGACTTGGACTTGCAGCTTAACGTGGAATCCGAACCACACGAACTCCCGTCGGGAATCGAACCTGGGTCTCCTACATCAAAGGCGCGTGTGCTAACCACTTAGCCACGAGGAAGTTTTGTTAAATGTGAGAAACCAGAAATGATAATATAATACAGTATATGGTATTGCAACATTTTTTTTTTTTTTTATACGAAAATTTCGCTATCACATTGTCTACGTTGAAAACGAAAAAGCTCATTCTTCAAGTCAGGAAGAAGTCAAGTACCAAGTTTCATTAAAATCTGATGAATTTTAAGAAAGTGAAATTGTGAATTTTCAGAAACAGACAGGGCGGACGCACAAATGCTTGAGAGTAGAGTGATAGAAACTAGCTTCAATTAAAATAGATGTAAATAAATTAATTAATAATACGAAAACAACTTCGTTGTTGATGGTTATTTGTATAAATCGTCTAGTTACGATTTCCCTTCCCTCTTTCATCTTTTAAAATACTTTGTATGTACATTCCTTTTGAAGTTACATTAGATACATTAGATAAATGGTAAAGGAAAATTTTTGAAGTACGTACTCTGCACTTAACAGTTATCACATGTACTTTACTACGACCTAAAGATAGTAGATAGTGTTTATCGGAAATAGTGATTGGTTTCTATTATAAGAATAGTGACTTTATAGCGATTTATAGTGATAGCGTGGCTCTAGTATAATTTTATCAGCTGAGTTCACGTTATTGATGATGAATTGAAATCTTGTTAACTCAGCATGTTTAGTGGCCAATTTATAGTGATAATAAGATGTTATAGAAAGGAAGTGTTTACATTAATAGGGTGATAAAAAAAAACGCATCGAAAGAATTATTTAATGATTTATTGACGATACAGCCTATATCGTGCCTTCGTCTCATCTAGGATGTATTTTTTTTTTTTAAATTCTATTTTCCACCATCCCTCTCTAGCATTTACAGGAATTCTCTGACTTAATTTGTGTAATTTCTTTGGTCTTCTTCTATGTATGGTTTTCCAATATGTAGATTTCCGTGTCACGTTCTCTGTCTATTCTGTCCATGTGTTCAACCTATCTTAATCTCTTAATTTAAATGTATTTCACAGTATCCATTTTCTGTTAATTCGTTGCTGTACAGGACAGCACATACTTTCCTCAGCGTCCTCCACTCGTGTTTCCAATTGATTCACCCACTTGTGTTAAACACCATGGACCTTATACGCAGAGGTGTTCTGATGAGTGATTAGTGCCATACTAAAGAGTTTGACTAACATATGTTTCCTGCAGTAGTAAGACTTTTAGTATGACGCTAATCATACGTCAAAACGATTCTGCATAAGGCTCCGGTGCTTGTTCTGTGGTGACAGTGGGCCTTATGCAGAGTCGTTCTGACGCGTGATTAGTGCCGTACTAAAGAGTGCGACTAACATATGTTTCTTGCAGTAGTCATACCTTTAGTATGATGCTAATCATATTTTAAAACAACTTTGGATAAGGCCCATTATGTTTTATTACTGTATTATTTTTGGAAGAACAATATGGTCCTTGATTTTAACAAAGGAGACACATTCGTTTACTGATCCACATTTTACGATTTTTTTTTTTTTTTTTTTCAAGCGGACGTCTTTCTTTCCTGCTATAGTCGATCAAAATGCTTAAAACCACCTTTACTTTCTGAAATCCAGTTTTTTTTTTTCATTTTAATTACCTTAAAGGTTGGTAGTTTTCTTAGACTTACGCCACTGTTAATATGTTTATTTCCTCTTTCAACTTTCGTGTCTTCTCCAATAAATTAAACAATCTCACAGGTGTTTCTGAATTCTGCTAATAAGCTTTATAACATCTACGTGGAGGGTACTGTAATACTTAGTAGCAATTTCCTTCTCTGATTGCGGTTTCTGTATTGGTTTGTTCCAGAATTAGATCAAGCAACATGCATGGTATCTCCCGGACTTCCGTTGACCTCGAATTTTCTTTTATGTCTGTCATTGCATCTTAATTTTACTTCTTGTGTTCGTAGATTGGTACATTTACCAAAATTTAACGGGAATGCCAAGTCTCCTAAGTGTCTTGTGTAGCATGTCCTTTACAACAAATAGGTAATAATGAAAATGCACAGAAATAATAACAGACATAAGAAGGGTTTCCATATGAAGAAATATTATACCTATACGACTCTGATGGCAAAATATCAGTTCTTCGCCGCTAAAATATAAAATATCTTACTTCTAAACTTCGGCTTCTATTTTCCGTCGAAATATTAATTTCCCACTGTTGTTAGCAGCAATTTTCCGGTAGTAATGTCACTTCTCCGTTCAACTCTTCTCTGCTTTCGAAACAAAATGGCAGCCGTTAGTTTTTCTTTTTTTCTTTAAAGCCAGAATAATGTGTCATAGAGCCATTTATGGTGAGTAGGATAACAAAGTTTACGAACCTTATAGTATTTTCTGTTTCACCATAATTCTTGAGTGAGATGAGTATTGTGAGTATTAGAGGAGCGAGATTGCTTAATCTAATGACTCTTACATGCCCGATCTCGTTGAGAGAAAACTGCGCCGCGAAGACTATGAACACGAAGGTCTGTTGATTGTTCCGGATCATACTTCTGGTGGTATACATTACAATGGAAATAACATTAAAAATCAATCAACACCATTTTCACTTTGCTCTTGATCCGTCATGTCCTTCGATCACGGGGAGTCGTCAGATTTCCACTGTGATGTTTTTGTTTCCCAAGTGATAAATACCGTACACACACACACATCGCGTCACCAGTAATAACGGATTTCGTAAGAATACGATGAAAGTAGAAAAATATTAGGGAATGCATGGTTTCATTGTCGCTTGCCCCGGTCAGGAGAAAGAACAACTTTTGTTCTCACAATCCATACAATAAACAAAACTCTGTTGTTAGTCACTATTTTTGCTGCACGAGCAGAGAAGTCTTTCGTGATGATTATCACAAACCGGAGCGGTTAATATCCCACTTTAAACTGCAGATCTCGTTCTATATAGCAACATTGCTAGCAAAGGACGTAATAACCAACCAGTGCCGGATTTACGTATAAGCTATAGCTTAGGGCCCCACTCGCTTGGGGGCCCAAAAATTTAGAGAAAAAACTGATCGTAGTGTAATTTCCAAATAACAGGAAAAAACAAATAAGATAAAACGCACATACAACAATAGTGTTTTGTATTGTTATGTACTAGGCTTTTATGAAGCAAGTAATAGGGCTCTATTTCTCAGCCCCACTTGTAACGAGGCCCCTGTTGCCCAGCTTCGCTTATAATGGAGCCTCCCTTTCCTAGTCTAGCTTATAATGGGCCCTTGTTTCCATTACATAAATTAGCATATAGCATATATTCAAAGTTAAGAAACGGCACCATTTTGTCGCTGAAAAAGAAAACTTGATGTATAAAGGGCCCCTTTCAATAGCTTAATGTCCAACAAACCTAAATCCGGCACTATAACCAACCAATCAATTAGTACGTCTGATCTGACAAGAGGTCGCGAAAAGAAAATCAGATACTTTTTAGTCAGAGATGGTGTATACACTTTTAACACTGTTAAATAAGAAAGTATTTGTAAATTATATAAAATAAGAAGTTCATGTATATTTTAGAGGAAAATATAAAAAGATTCTTTGAAGGAGGTGATATGCTTTATTAAACAGGACACTTCAAATTCAATCAAATAATTTACAATGTATTCCTACTTTTTCCTTTCTTCTCAGAATGACAATTTGTCTCATGGTTCTGCTATAGGGCTACTGAAAACACTATAGATCCAAATGGGCCTTATGCAAAGTCGTTTTGAAGTATGACTAGATGCATGGGCGGCGATTAGGGGGGCAGAGGGGGGCAGTTGCCCCCGCACTTTTTTAAGTAACCAATTAATGTATATAGTTTCATTTGGAAATGTAACGATTTTGTATGTGTTACTGATTTATAGGAAAAAATGCTGCCATATAATATTTGCTGTTGCGTGAATACGTATTGGTTGTCTTCCCGTGGAGTAAAGAAAGCTACAGTAATTGCGTTTTAATCGCCACAGAAAATAACCCCAAAAAATAACCTATTGGAGCACAATTTCAGCATACTTTCATTTCTTCTTACAAGGACTCGATATGTTAGTGAGCCGCTTTGAAGCTAATCGAAAGAACATTATGCAAAAAAGTAGGGCCTATTTCACAAGTTATTCTTTAATTGCACAAAAATTGACAGTTCCTAAAATGTCTTTTCTTCTTTCTGAAGTAAGGAATATCCATTAAAAAGAGCGTGATAAGAAACAACTTCTACCTTTTCCATTGTTTTGTAGTGTAATATACGAGTGAAGTGTTGTGTTTAAGGATGTACGAGTGTATATACAATAAAATTTAGTAAATTGAACATAATTCTAGGTTTTAAGTTTATTTTGTATAACTGAAGTGTGGACTGTAAGTATTGTTGTGTTTTGATGTGTTCCAAGAAAGTGAAATCTGCACCTAATGGCAACGAACATATTTCAAGAAGTTGCAAAAGCAAATATTTCTTTAAATGTCGTAGCATATGCTTGTAGTATTTACTGTCTTTCATTTTCTAAGAGTAATAACATACATTTAATAGCATGTGTGGAATTAAATATTAAGTTTTTCATTAATCCTCAGTTTCAATATAACTTTTGCAAAACAAGCATCATTATTCATTACTATGATTAATATTATCCTTTCTATTTATTTGTTTTGCAAATTTATTAAATAATCTGATCACACAATTTTCCAGACAGAATTTTAAGATGTTCATGAGCAAGGAATCAAATCTCTTCTTACACTTTCGTTGTTTAAGAGTACAAAGGGCTAGTATCTACTTGCGTTGTTCTTCTCAATTTACTTAATAAACTATTATATACGATATACGGTATTTTAACTGAAAATATAGTATCCTATTAGTTATACAACCTTTCGTCAAACAAAATGTTAGAAACAACCAGGAAAACTAACATTTATATACAAATATTCAGATCATGTCTTGCCCCCTCACTTTTAACGTCCAACCGCCGCCACTGACTAGATGCCATATTAAGTGTTAAACTAACGCATGGTTATCAGAAATGTTTTCAGAATTTCTGATTAGCACGTAATACTTGACTAAGGTAACTGAGAGTACCCTGGTTTAGCCACAATAAAATTACATTATGAGAATTTAAAGATAATTAATAACCTGTCTGTCTTCCTTTCTTTTACCTCATTGGAGGAATTAACTATGAAACACATATTTAGCCGAGTCTTCTACAATAGCAGAACTGTTTCTTAAAGTGAACAGTGGGAAATAAGCAGAAAGTTTCCAGTTTTCTGAGGGATACATACAACTGATCGATTTATCTTCCCGTATAATGACAACACATTCTTTCTATTGTCGCTAATATTAATTGACTTCTACTTATTCCTGCCATAAATACATCCTTCAGAAATCAATAAGTTAATTAGAAGTCGAATTCGTAATTATAAGTTGTTATATGATGTCAAACTACAAAGAAAACATTTTGAATTTCGTATTTCATATATTTTCATTATACAGACTGCGCACGTGTACGTCTAGATTTCCACAGTTGCCGCATTTATTTTTCTTACTCGATTTATTGGGGTTATATTAGTTAACCATATCCAAATCAACGTATTAACTGAACTCCAAGCAAACTCTGAATATCAAAAAGTACACCCTCCTTGGTACGGAACTATTACGATACTAACTGATTGCATGACTAACGCTTGATTGAAGAATTTATCTGAATACCGCCAAATATGATTAGCATGTTTAATCGATTGTCAGTTATGACGTCACGGGACGAAATCAGATTACACATCGATATGCAATACATTAAATATATTAAGCATACATGGATAAACAGTCGTTTAGATTTTTGAAAAGACCTAACCACAAATATTCTCATGTTAACACTTAGAACTAAACACTGATTTTATCAATAATAAATCCATTTTTCTCTCGAATTTTGAAATAAAAATACTAGAGGTAATTTGTTATCATAAGAATGTTGAGATAAATACGATAGTTACACTTTAATAACTTCAATTTTTGTTTATTGCAGGTCTGAATCATATCGAGATAATTTGGTATCCGTAGTACCAGCTGCGACTGGCGGTGTTCAGCTGGACCTGGGCCCGCCATTCAAAAAGCTACGCCCTGGAGAAACAAAAACAGATATTCAACAACCTCTTCGAATTGATACGAGGGTAAGTTGGGTTCTACTCAAACACTGGTTGGATCTCAAAGAACGCAAAAATAGTATAATATGGAATATTAAAAATAAATACTGCATTAATATACGTTCTTACACTAATTATGCTGCCCATAAACATGTTAAAGGATTTTCGAAAATTACAAGTGAACAAAAAGATGTCTCTGCGACTGAAATTTCCATGATTTCTCGCCCTCCCCAGGGTGCGAAACATCGACACGCACGCAATGAATTATTTATGCACATTGTGTACGTTTATTGACTACAGTAAATATACTGTAATGAGTGTATGATTATGACTTACTGAAGACGTTAAATAAACTATATAGTACGAGATTAGCATATCTAATGAACTGAACCCTCTTCGAAAATACGCGGGGAAGCAGTTGCGTCCCTGCAGGTGGCCGCGCCCTGCGATTTGATTAGTTTACTAGGTCCTGCATCTGAATTCGAACTTGAACTTCGCGCAATTTTCGGCAAAACCTGGTGAAATTGCTACGGAACGTGCGCCAACGAAGAGAGAAAAAATCAGACGTTCTTTATTAAGTACACAGCCCAAGGAAATTATGCTACGGATGTTTACTGAGAAGTAAGATACAATTTGAGTGGTGTAATTTCTTTGAGCGAAAACAATAGTGATTTATTTTATTTCAACCATGATTAATTTACATACATATTTTCGGGATTCACAGATTTCGCAGGGCTATTTAAAAAATCTTAACTCTTGCAGTAACATATACCATTATTTGACTGACGAGTGGGAATCGGTAACGACGCCGGCTTTAATTTCTTCTGAAGGAGGGCAGTTTTTTTTTTTTTTTTTTGGTTAGGGGAAGCTATTTTTTTTTTTTTTTTTTTTGTAGCCGAAAAGGATAGTTTTTATGTTACTTGACCTACATTACAGACAATATGTCGGACAAAGTAGCCACTCGGGGGTGCAAACCATCGAGCTCCCCTCTAGCATCGTCATTGATGATGATAATTGAAATAAGTTTTCTGAAAGTCTTATGCAGTTCGTAAAGTAAAATAATAATAATAATAATGTTACGTTGATCCAGCTTCAGTGCCTCGCTTCCAGAAAAGAAAAAAAATGAACAAGAAAATTTGAAAATATTTATGAGTGGCAAGCGTTTGTAAAGACAATTGATTGAAAAGATGTTGCTATCAATTCATTTCGGATGTGAAATATTCAAATAAGATAACAAAACACAATCAGAATCTCTCTGAATGAAGCATGCTTCCGAACTGGAAATAATAATAATTTTATGTACTGAGAACTGTACTCGTATACTGATAAAGTATATGATTAATTTTAATACTGCAAATGAATAGTTCTTTTTAAAGTGAAGATAGAAAATTCCTACTAACGCTGCTCACTCTTTTTATTGTCATAGAACTTCTTTTTCCTGGCATATTTGGATATCTTTGCGGATCATAATAATAATAATGTTTTCTTTCATAAACGAAGAAAAAAACTTGTGCATTCAGATTAGGACGTTATGTGTGAATTTGACAATCTTCGTAACACAATGCTTGAATTATCGTTGTTCACATCGTGTTACAAGAAGGACTTGTGTATGGATGCGTAGCAAGCGAAATCTAATGCAGAGATGGTTTTCGCAAGAAAAAATACAGTAAATAGCTAGTTTTTTTTTTTTAAAAAAAGAAAAAAACTCGTAAAGAAGCGAATGCGTTTGATAATTGTAATTAACAATCATGTAATATTGATTTTCATTTATTGGAACAGTGATTTCTCAGGTGTGTTTCTGATTTTGTTTGTTTATAGACTCAGAAACTAAGTTTGTTACATAATACATAAGATTTTTCGAAAAGTTAATGTTCTTTTATTCACTTTGATATATTACTGGATACATGCTGCAAGAAAGTTTGTAGTTGATTAAGAATGTGCTTGTAATGAGTTTTCCTTTAGCATTAATTGAATATAGACCTAAATCATTTGTTGGAAAAGTGTGCTTGTTTCTTGCACAATTTAGACCTACGGTAACTCATAAATGTTAGAAATTTAGGTAGGTTCACTCAAATGTTATTCATAATGAATTATTTTACTTAAGTAACTACTGTTGAATCCTAGATACAAGAGTATATCTTTACCTAGATACAGAGATTTTTTTCCGTATCTTTGAAGTTTTCTGATAAAATTTCTGCCCGTGAAACCATTAAAACACTGGAGTACTAGAATGTGTTAAGAATAATCTGGCACAAATATCAATTTTATGTATAAAATCGGACAAGCACGTTGTAAGGTAGGGTACCAATCAACTCCATTCAATGATCTAAATGCAAATATACAAAAATTATTTTACAAATACCAGTTTTCAGTATTTATAGATGGAGTTTCATTGATCATCTGGCAACTACCTTTCGCATGTGAAACACTTTAAATCATAAAATTAATGTTAAGCTCTGTCCTGAGATCATCATAAAATAATTTCATATTGTAAGAGACAATTTTCATATCATATCGATTTTGAAATGAGAATCCGCTGATTGAACTTGCAGATGTCTTATTGAATTCACGTTGAATAGGTAAGTGAAGTCTATACACACTTAATGACATACTTTGAAAAACAAGTGTGCAAGATAAGTAAAGGGCACGACGAAAGTAATTATGCAAATATTCTTTAGCTTAGATCATTACTTTAAAAAAATGGAGCAAATACAATTTATGAAACCATACATAATGATGTATTTACGGTGCAGCTTTGTTGTACGGATCCATACGTAAATTCAATGCATTAATAGTTCTTTTTCAGTAAATCGACTTTTACAATCTTGAACAATCACTTTTTTAGTGTGAGTTTGCATTCCTCTGTACTGATACACTTTAGGGATCCTTCAGTGAGCGTAAAGGAGAAGAAGTTTTGTGCCAAAGACAAACCTACTTGTGCTAGGTGGCCACTAAAAGGACGAATGCTATTTGAGTCAGGGCAGGAGAGCAGGAGGAAGACCCGAGCGTAGCGAGGGCTGCGTTCGAAGGAAGCAAGCACGTATGTAAAGAGGGATGTACATACGAACGCGAATAGCGCAAAACACTGTATAGGCCTATAACATAAAATTTCCTATGTGTTAAATTATGTATTTGTACATTACTAAAGACGTTACAGGTAATATCCCGGTATGTTTTCATCGCTTGCATATTTGTATTTCAAAGTACTAATGTAAATTTCACACTTATGTCGACTCCTTAGCTCTCGGACATATCTCGGTTTGTATACGGTGGCCTACGTACCGTATGGGCGAATCTGGACATTACAGGTTCTATTTTCATTAATATATTTTTACGTAGATAACGCATCTCACAGGTAAGAACACAACATATTTGAATTATTTACGCACCAGTTTATTAAAGTGATATTACAAATTTGTTCTGTAAACCTTACAAATCTGTGGATCCGTAAATCTGCACTGTATGTACAACTTTCTACGAAGTGTACTCTTTGAACTCTTAAACGTTGTTTTTTTTCAATTGCTTGAGAGCTGCACTCCTGAGTGCAAGTTCACTTTAGGAGGATTATTTAACCGTTATGGTACAGTTATTGTCTTTTGGTAAAATTGGACGGAAGTACCGTAGAAAAGCATTTATTCAGTTTCACAAATATGCCGTGAAAACTCGTTGCAAAAAGTAGGAACTAGCCTGTGCTAGTTGACCACTAAAAGCAAGAATTGTAAACTCAGATAAGAGCAGAGCTAAACTGGTAGTCCTGGGCTGTAGCAAGTGCGTGGGGAGTAGACACGAAGCCACGGTGAATATGCGCGTAAATGAACATAGCGTAGAGAACAGCAACCACATGTAATTGTTTCATACCAGTAATCCTTTACTTCTAAACAAAAACACAATTCATAAACTATGCTGAAATACTCTGTCGATGGAAATTAATACTTAATGTAGTCCTCATTAATATGCGCTCAGTTAATTTAAGCGCCCTGTAGTAATTGTAATAGTTTCAGACTAGTAACCCTACACTTGTAAACATAAAATGCAGGTTACCTACAAGCCTCACTTGTAAGATCCTCACATATTTTGGTTACTTTTAGCAATAGTATAGCTGTTACGATACCCTGTCTCCATATAACTGTAAAAAAGTTGAGGTTGACATTGAACGGTATAGCACGGATAAAATGTTTTAACCAGGTCTGTACACAAACTAGTTCTTGTATATTGTGTCCAAAGAGGGATAATTACTCGCATTTATAGATAAATATTTTGTTTTACTTTATTATAGACTACAGTAGTTCTTGTATATTTGAAGACAGGAAATCAAGTTGAGTTAAGATAGTTCAATTGCCATGACTATCATCATACTAGTCCCGTAAAACCTATTACTTGATGACGGAAAAGAACACGAAATAAATTAAGTTGTATTTCCGGTTACTTGAAAATAGGGTGCTAATGGAGATACAGAAGAATAATATCTCGGCTATAAAGTGGAGTTTTTACGAGTAAAAATATAAGATAAGTGTTTTAAGATTACAAATCAACATGAGCCATAGAACATGCAACAAAATAAAGAAACATTAACACAAAGAATATACAATGTAAAAGAAGACTCACGTAAATCATTATAGTTGAAACAACTGCATATTCTATCCCAAAGATTTTTATCAACGAAAATAACTGCAGCTTGTTCCGGCATCAGCACTCCCCAATAGAGTGTCACAAGAACAATTTTCTTGTGTAAGCGTATCTAGTAAAAGTGTAAATTCGGTTAATTTAATACGAGTTTTTAAAGATATGAACAGATGAATATTGCCAAAAATTCTACACATCACATATATATTGTTACTTCGTAGCAAAAGAAACTGTGACCAAAGCTTCAACAGACACTGTATTTTAAACTATAATGTGTTAACAATTTCGGATACCTAACATATCCTTCATCAGGCACTTAAAGGATACGTTAGTATCCGATAATGTAACACATTGTAGTTTAAAATAGTATGTGTTGAAGCGTTTGTCAGTGTTTCTTTTGTTATAATATTCAATCCAAACCCATGGATGGTGTTTGTAGTGATACGTAAGATTGTAGTAATACGACCTAATGAAATAAATTAATAAAATTTATTGTGTGTGTGTCATTGTTACTTTAAAGGTATAAGGTAGTGCAGAATCAGTTTCAATTAAGATGCAATCAGTAATTTCAGAAAATGGCATTACTCAAGCAGACGGGTCTACCAAAATTTGACAGATTTCTTATATTTCCAGCTTAGGTTAGGTTTATTAGGACATTACTCGAGCAGATGAACGTTTAAGTTATCTATTCGGTAGAACCGTCTGCTCGAGTGAACTCCAGAAAATTTCCATTAAATAAACAGAAAGTGAAAACAGTAATGCAAAATACTAGTAACTCAGGTTAAAAGCATGATTGGATAATTGCCCCAAACGGGGGAGGGAGGGAGGAATAATTTCGTAGGTCCGGAGGGAATTTTCCTCGTGGCATCAAATCATCACTGAGTGTAATAGTAGGCTCAGATCTACTCTTAGTTCTCAGAATAGCATACATTTCATTCCGTTCCAGTGTATGTTGTCATCTATAGTATAGTTCCTCTAATCTGGACTAGATGTAACCAAACGCTATCCGCATCACCGGAAATCCAGATTACACGGAATTGGCCGTAAAATGCACGAATACAAGGACTCGTCTAAACTTTCATTTTTCTTTTTGTTTTGTTTTTTAACGTGCTTCTGTTGCCCGAATTGTCTTTGCTAACGAGTTTTGCACAAAAGTTTTCAATATCTTTCCAACTGAGAGGTGTCGAAAATTACGTAGTACAGGGGTATATTGTGCTTTTTTAAAATCCTGTCCGGATTAGCGCTATTTTGCCGTATTTAGAGTCCATACAGAAGTTGATGAGGGAAGCCACATCGGTAAAAATAGTTCTGTCACTTCAAACTAAAGGAAGGAAAGTAACTAATGTTCTACTTTTTGTATTGGGTTAAGCTTTCTTCTCTTAGTTGAAGTAACGAAATTAATTTTTACTGATACGACTTCCGGAGCCGTCACTGAGACCTTGAAACATAATAAGTCTCACAGAATTCAACTTTATATCATTCTGTGACATATTTCCGACTATAGCTCTCGATATTAGATTCACTTGTACAAATTTACTTACAGTGATCCAGCTTAAAACACTTGGCAACGTCTTGTCCTTTTACGCGTTACAACTTGCCAATTTAGTAGGCATGTCTGCATGAGGGAATTTGGTGCGTGAAACGCATAAGAGTACAGAGCCTTAGAAAGCGAAGGCATTTATTTATATACTTGTTAGTTTTATGTATATTTATTTATATACGTTTTGTATGAGACGAAACTTTTAATAATGTGGTATCCGAACCAATATTCAGGTTTATGTCCAACACGCACTTCTACAAAAAAATCAGACTCAAGACATGGCGCGCAGAGAACACGTGTGTTAGACGCTTAGCCATGAGGGGCATGTTACTGAAAAGTGTGCACGTTGAGTGAAAATACTGCACCGTAATACGGCGATTTGTTGTTAACTAGTGATGAGTGCATACTTACCTGTTAATTACGAGAGATATAAGTTAAATCTTCGATGAATTTTCAAAATACGTTCCTAGTCATGTAATTAAATTATCACTTCAGTGTTACATATTTAAATGAGTTTTTTTTTTTTTTTTTTTTTTTGCTTGTAATCTATGCTGTTTATACTGTAGTCCTCGACGAAGCACAATGTAAGGATGGATTTAAGAAATTTTAGATACCACAATGGTCTATATATAAAAAAAGGAAACACTGCTATCAAATTGCGTTCCGTTTTTTAAATTATGTATCATTCTAGTTCCTAAAATGTATTAATCCATATTTATTGTGCTACTTCGAAGACTGCAGCATGACTAGTCGATATTGTCACAGATTTGTATCATACGGCTCAGTAGGTTAGATTATTATTATGATTAATCGCAATATATGTTGCGAACGATTACCAATTATAAAGTTTAAGTGTACTTTAATCGCAAAGAAAAGGAACTTCATTAAACTCAGCCCCACTTTTTGAATTTTGCTGAATAACTTAGACAATGAAGAACATCAAACATTTTGAAAGTAAGCTAGTAGAGTTCCCAGCGACGTGAAAAATCTGCAAAAGTCAGGGAATTTTAAGTACGAATTTTTACTTAGAACTTTTTTCTTTTTCTTTTTTTTACCGAGCTATTTTGTAGGAATATTTTATGAAATAAATTAGTTTGTTTTGCATTCTTTACCTACACTCACTATATATACATGTACATTCATAGTGTCTGAGCAGTTCCGTTGTCGGGAGAAACATAGTTGCTTTCATACATTATATATAGGCTTGGAAACTTAATCGTCGCCTGGAAAACCTGGAAAAGTCAGGGAATTCGTGCTTGCCAAATAAATGGGAATCCTGGTTAAATACTATCTTTTTTTTTTTTAAAAAAAAAAAAAAAAACCACTTTTAAGTATATTAATAACAGGCAAACCTTTTATTTCTTTTATGTATACACCAAAAATTTTTGTGCCCAATTTATTATGACATAATTATTGGGCTCCCAAATTTGCATACTATTCGAAAGATCTCGAAAACAATTATTAGTTCATGTAATATCATTTTACAGGGGCTTTGTGGCTCATTTTCAAAATTTTTGAAGTCCTACAGTGTCTTTAAGCTATTCAAAGTTTGTTATGAAATTAAAAAAAAAAAAAAAAAAAAAAAAAAAACCTGTGTTAACTAACAAAGACCCTTACTCTGCCTACATTTGAATAGTGTAAGACTACTTCTGCTTTCGAAACAAATGAATTTGATAATCAGCAGAAAAGATTTAGAAATCTTGAGCAGCTCTTACACTGTAAATATTTTCCGATAGCGTCGTTTTGAATTGCGGAAACGAACGTATTTTCCAGTGTCAGCACTATCTGTTGAGGATATATGCACTTGCGTCCGTAGAAAATTTCGCGCGGGGGGGGGGGGGGGGGGGGCAAAAAGATTAGCTTGCTCTTATATGATTTTTGGCTTGTTGGAATTCAGATTACACAATCTCCAAGCCCTATAAAGATTAATATGTTGCGTACATTCCAGGAGATTATTATTATTATTATTATTATTATTATTATTATTATTATTATTATTATTATTATTATTATTATTATTATTATTATTATTATTAGAAAGATAAAAATCGAAGTAATTGTGGTCTGGAGGATTGAGAAAGATATTTAACCATTTAATGTGCTCCCGTATTTTCGAACAAGAAGTCACGACCTCCTTTCAGGGGCGTCGTTTAGGGTGCAGAAGGCAATTTTCCCTCCCTGAGTTTGAGAAACAACATACTTTACTCAACTGTCTACTAATATACTAGTAAAACCCGTGAAAATCTTATGTCGGTGGGGGCCTTCCCTTCCCCCCAAGCCAAATTTGAAATGATTTAAAATGACACCTCTGCTTCCTTTTAGTAGCATTTTCCCTTTTCTATTACTACAAAACATGCAAATATTATTTATTTTGATGATAATATTATTATTGTAAAACTACGAAAGACAGCAAGTACGAAATGAAATTAGATGACAAAATAGATTACATAAAATTAATCTATATACATTGTACACGAAAATTGTACAGACTACTTCAAAATTTTTGTAGCACAACCTTCCCAGAGTCCTCTTTTAAAATATTTCTTTCTTTCTCTTGTTATTTAACAAGTCAATATGACATGCACTTCGAGTCAAATGGAAATACGTTTTATTCATATAAGAGCAACATGAACTTTTATCAACGCTGAACAGAAAATTTATAAGAAAAAAGTATATATTACTTAGCAATAGCAGGAGAGACCACATTCAGGATTATCACAATAAAGATCACTATCAGTCTGCCAACGTCCTCATATTTCTGGTAACTAAAACCATTTCAGATTTCACTCACACAACTAAATTGTTTACTAAGTTTGATTTGAAGTATGAATTTCTATCCTTTATTATTCATTATACGAATCACAGTTAATGAAGTATTATAGGGAGCTGGCTTTAATGCGAAGCGGAGGAATTCAGAGTTGATTGACAGGTGCCCCACTTCGTCACCAAGAAACGGTCACTCGACGGTCCTGGGCAGGGTTGCTAGTGCGTTGTCAAAAAATTCAGCTAATACTCACTTAATTCAAAGAGTTTATGCAATTATACAATCCCTGTATACGTGGACACACGCAAATTAGGCTGTGATAACAAATGCTTCAGTTTTTTCTCTCTCTCGTTGCACTGCACAATGGCCTTCCTTATTACTTTTCTAGTTTCGCTGTGTATAGTTTGCCCTCTCTTACGCTGTAAAGCCATTGTCAGATGAATAATAAGCAACAAAACCGCAACCACAACAGCACACAACAAATAACCAACTCTCACTAACTCTTCAGAATGACATTCATGTGACAATTTTTTAACCCTGGCGACGCTGACATATAGAAGGAGTTTAAGGGAGTATTGCAAGTCAGGCAGAAAAATTGTTTTAATTTTCCCCCCTTTACCTCAGCCCGCGCTGGTAAACAAGCTAGCTCCCTATTATTACTAATGCAGAAATTTTGCATATCTGGGAAGTTTATTTGATAATGGCTCTTTTCAAAGTCACGTGGTTAATTAGAAAAACACTAAATTTGCTTCATCTAAATTACTCTAATAAATATTAAAACAAGGTTCACATAGCACACGAATAATAACCAATCAATACTTTATATGCGTTACTTTTTGAACAAAAATTGTACACGTCTTGGCTTTTTTCCGAAGGCATCCAACACAGCAGATATAAATTCTGTTTTGTTCTTTTGTACACTTTCTCGATGGAGACTCATCATGCATAATCCTGTTAATCCTTCTTCAGACATGGTAGATCTTAACCAAGTTTAACACGCCTTAATGTACTAAAACTTCTTTCAGCGGTACAAGTTGTAACATGAAATGTAATAGAAATTTGAATTGCCTCTTTTATTGCTGGGTAAAATGTAGATTGGTCCATCAAGTTGAAAAGAGTGAGTTTTTCTAAATTGGCAGAATCCAGATTTCTGTGTCTCCACAAATCAAACCAGCTTCTGTCTTGTACATTCGGCTTACTTCTTCCATCTTCTGCAAGAACTGATACTTAGAAAGATTTCTTATCTCGGATGGATGTAATGCAAATAGAGAGAAACCTGGACTATTGTCCTCAAAAAATCTGTTATTTAGTGACCTAAAAAGAGAAGCGATGTATGGGGCGAAAATTAATTTGCAATAATATTCTTCTGTGCAAGTAGAAGGGGGATTAGCACGATGAACTTGTCGAGACTAAGTTCTTGGAACTGTTGCGTGAATATCAAGTTCTTTCGCTACACTATTGCACTTTTGAAAAATCGCTTGAAAAGTTTCTTCTGCGTTTACTCTGTGATTTCTAAATATACCAATCAACTCATTGATATGAGACTTTGCTGCCATTAAGTTCAATTGGATTCCTTGTAAAATTTGCGCCACTGACTCAAGATAGGAAGAATAATTACTGATAATTACCAAAGAAACTATGAAACTACCTGTAGATCCTGTACAGAAAAGGCGATAAGCATTGCTTCTTATATGTGAAACAGGAGAATTTATAGATAAGTCTTCTAGTGCACGCATTATTTGAACGAAGTGTTCAGAAAATATTCTTATGCTATTGTATTTAGAAGTCCATTTAGTATCTGAAGGGATTGGGATACTAGGAATAAGTTTCCTTCTCAATGGGCTTTCACGAAAGAAAGTAATGATTTCTTTAACAGTGTTGACGGTGTTGCATATGTCGGAAACGGAACACAATTTGTTTACAACAAGATTTAGCTTATGTGAAGCGCAGTGGTTAAAAAATGCTTTAGGACATTTTTTCCTAATAATACTTTGGACTCCATTACTACATCCTGCCATGGTAGAACAGCCACCAAAGCCTTGTCCAACAAGTTCACATTCAGATAAACCGGTCTCCTCTAAAGCTTTTAGAATTGTCTTAGCAATGTGTTCGGCATTGAACTCATCTAATGGAATGAATCCGATGAAGTCTTCGCGTACCTTATTTTCACTGGGGTCATAAAATCGAATCCGTATCGATAATTGTTCTATACCCGCAATATCGGCTGTCTCGTCTGCCAGCACGCTTTACTACTTGGAAGACATAATCTTAGGCTTTATATAATTTCGGAATAAAACATTACCGGCAATTGATATATGCTCATTCTGAATACGTACTGACACATACTTGGCGTTTTCAGCGGCAGTCTCAAAGTGCTGTTTTAATAAACCATCGCCAGAATCCACCCTAAATTAGAGATCATAGAAATTACCAGAATTGAAATCCTTTCCTCTCAAAGATAAGTCATGTGTTGCACAAAGTACAATTGACTCAATAATAAATGATAGCTTTTTCCTGTTCTCAACTTGTTTGAGCTGCTTCGTTTACTTTGTTCAACAGGTAAAGTTTTGTTAGTCATAACGTTTGAAAAAGCTTGACATGTTCTGTGGATGCGATGTGCCATTCAGATTTTTCGTGTGAACGAGCACAGGCAAAAAATTCATTGTACTTTTGGAATGGAGTTACAATAGAAGACCCCTGAGGTCCCTTTTTTTATAGGTGGCCGAAATAAAACACAATGTCGACCTAGCCCTTTCTGTAGTTTTCTAGAGTATGAAAGCCAAGGATACTGACTAAACCATTTGTATAGAAAAGGACGCTTTCCAGTCACAGCATCTTGTTTAAAATTATACGTTTGGTTGGCTTTCATGGAGATACTAGAAGATCATACTTGTCAGTGTCCAACAGACATGCCTGGGAATTTAAATCAACATAATTCCCAATATCTTTGGGATCATAGCTGATCACGTCACTTAAAACACTGTCAGAAAATGTGGAATCAAATTTGGGACATTTGGAGGAAATTACACTCACTTCGCAGTCATTTGATAACTCCATTTCTTCACTATCGCTTAACTCCACTTTTGCACCAAGACTTATTGCAGAAGAAGTATCTTTAGAAAAGGTAGTTTCTTTTAAGAATTTATCAATCTTTGTTTTTTTTTTTTTCTGTCCATTGTCGGAGCAGAGAAAAAAGGCTACTATTAGTTTAATTAAGCGCACAAATTAAAATAAATTGGAAACAAATATCAACAAGCGGTTTCCACACAATTAAGAACTCAACTGAACTAACTTGACTTCTTTTACTTGAAACATTGACTAGCTACCACAAATAGAAATTTATAATGCCTAACTGGCAACAGATAGTGTATTTTGTTAGTATCCCTTCTTTATCAGATGAAAATAACATTCCATACAAAGGAAGTTTGGTAGGCAGATCATTTACCCAACCTTGAAATATGGATTAGCGAGTAGTCATTATTGGTGACAAGTAGCAGGTCATAGCTTTATTGGTCTTGCTTTTGAATACAGGTAAGGGGTAGGACAGAGGGAGGCAATAAATACCGTCTCTTTCCTTGTTTCAACAAAGAAAACAGAGCGAGCCATCCCCAAGCCAGCGAACTCATGTCCCCCCTTTATTTTTAAAGACGTTCCGTTTTGCGTGCTTGTCCTTGCTCTCCTCTGAAGACACAAACAACGCCTTTGTTCGATTTATAAAGGAAACCGCCCGCTGAATTAAAATATTTATTTTCAATTGTGCACTTGACCCAACCCAAGTCATGTGTTTGTAAGGATTTCATATAAGCAACGCAGAGATTGAGAGAGAGAGCAATGCATACTTTTAACGATGAGTGTGTCTCCTCTTTCTTCGAAGAAGTTTTGGTCACTTGGGAAGACGGAGTAATGCTACCTTGTTTTCCTGACATTTGACTTGGAAGACCCACCAAGAGGTCTAGCAGGTCAAAATAATCTATTCTTGAGTGGCAATCAAGATATTGTCATAATAAGCATTTTACATTGTGCATCAGGTCGATATATATATATATATATATATATATATATATATATATATATATATATATAATATAGCACACAAGTGGAAATGTGTAGATAAGATATGAAGCTCCGGTTTTATAAACATCCTTCTTTCTTTAAAAAAATACGTTTTTTATTTGAAACAATTACTTCTTATTATAGAGATATTAGCCTGTACTCACTAGATTCCAGGGGAGGTCGAACGGGTCGACCCCCCCCCCCCTGCGGACGCCCATGGATATATGAAATCTAAAATAGAAAGGTGAACTGTGAGGAAATATTTCCTTTATTTCGTATTAAATAAAAAGAAAGTAAAGTAATACGAACCTTCTAAAATTTCTTTTATAATGTTATTTACCTTTTCACTTTGTCGTACATCCTAATCTTCCCCGAATACCTAAATTTCGATACTCTACACTGGCACCTTCCTCTGAGTCCATAATTAGGCTTGGTTGCTTAGAGTTAAGCATCTTTTCTCAGTACCGATGCTATATTAGACATGGATGTGTAGTTAGAGATCAAACCCGGAACCCGTACGTTAAAGACGCGCGCGCTATTATAGATATGCTAGGTGTGAGTTGTGGAGAATATCGTGTTAGTTATAAGGATGAACTGTAATATATATATAAACTGGTTTGTGATGTTGAATTCTTTCCCTGCTTTCCTCTTCTTAATGAAGCCGTCATCGACAATATAGTATCAAAAATTGAGTTCATATTTAGAATCAAGACACTCAAGAGAAAAGACAAATAAAATCTATATTTGTTATTATATTTTTTCAGAATCACAATGAATTCTGAACTAACTTTAGCCTGGATTGTGATAAAAATTCTATGGGAATGAAAGTATTTGCGTTCGCCATTTAGATCAATTTCATGTATTTTTGAAATGAAACTTTCTTTACCTGTCGCATTACATATTATGAATTCCGTTTTAAGATTCTTAAATTGCTAATATTCTTAGAAACATGCATATTAAATTCCATTATTATATCTTAAATTCTTCGTAACGTTCCTGAAAATGCCCAAGTAACGGTGTATTAAACTACAGACTTAATTTTTTTTCAGTCCCTTTCCGTGAGCATTTCCTACGCTCACGCAACTCTACTTTCGTATTTCATTCTTTTGTACCATACTTCAGTCGAATTGATAAGAAAATATAATGTGAATTGAATAGCATATGAGTATTGTTTTATAATGCTATCGATGATTTTTTTTAAAAAATTATATTGCTTTGTTTGACAGGAACCAGCTTACAACCCACAAGTGGAAGCGATCTCACCAACACTGCCACCGGACTCTTTACAAGATGAATTCCGCTCGACGAAAGATGAATTACTTCAACAGATTTCGAAAGTTGACAGAGAGATAGCAAAAACTGAATCACAGATATCAAAATTAAAAAAGAAGCAGGTGAGACTTAAATTTTAAGTTCAGTAGATCTAATAAAGTGTGATGAAAAGATCTGTAGCTTATACCCGTTCGTGATCTTACATAACGCCAATTAAAAAGGTAATAATGTGTAATAGGATATTTTATTAAATGATGATATTTGATTTATTTGCTGCTCAATTGGTTTGGTTTACTTATTTAGAAAGGTTCCAATTGTGTCTTAGCTTTGATGAATAAGCTAAATCTCTCGTAATTGTGAGAATACCTCGTGACACCCTTACATTTATTAGTGTGTGCCTTACATAAAAATATGCATTTTATTCCGTTATATGTGGTTCATATTGTGTTCTTTATAAAAGTAGATTTACTTTTCATCACAATGTTTATAAATACGTCTGTACATCGCATGGTGGTTTAAATTCTTAAGGACTTGATCAAAAGTTAAAAACGTCATTTAGTCTTTCTAAAACTGAGTGCATACGGTTTTTATAGATTGTTGATGTTGAATTTGACTAAATACGAAACAAAACGGAGGATTAATATGATAGACATAATTAAAAATAATTTAATTTCAATAGAAATTGGTATTGACGGGCTCTTGAGAACGCTGATAACGAATTTCATAATCACTTTTTGAAAACATAAAATGTCAGATCCAGTATGGCGGTCTTAAGATAAAAATAATTTGATTTTAAGTAAAACCTGCTTTAAGGGGTTTCCCAAGTCGCTCATTTTGAACTTCAAACAAATGAATGACAAATTTATTACTGTATGAGGTGGCCACCCAACGATGAAAACTGTGAGTAAGCTGATGGTCCCGTATACCGTGAAAAAACCTGGCATAAGTCATGATTTCGTTATCAAACTTTGAAAATCTAGATAATTTTCGAGTTAATTTTTAAAATTATTATTATTATTATTATCAGAAACCTTACCGGGCCGTTCTTATTGTGGTTGTGCGGTCAGTGGATTACTTCTATGAACTTTTTGACCGTGACATTGGAAAAGTTTTGGACTGTGAAAAATCCGCGAATACAAGTATTTAGTTTGAGCGGTGGGAACTCTATAACATTTTATTGAATATTTTCATTCATTGTACATCAATAAAAGGAAAGCGTGGAATACGCACCTAAAATCAGTTATGTATCGCCGCAGACATATCTGGATAAAACAAATTGGATATATTTATTGTAGATACTGTCGTAATTGATTAACTGTCAAATTTTATTGCATTTTTTACAACATAGTTCATAGTTGAGATTTACTTACTTTCAGTCGTTAACACCACTTGAAAGAAGAAATACAAACCTAAAGAAATTAAGTGCGATTGAAAACTGCGTTTGCTTGCATTCTGAGCGAGATTCGATGTGACTTGTTCGATACTTAGATTGAAATAGATTTCGACATTCAGTTATTTACATTGGGCCTTCAGAAATGTTCTTTTTGACGGTATAGATGCCAACCATGTGTTTCTGATAATCGAAACCATTGTGCAACAAATATAAAATGAAGAATGTACGTAGAGAAAATGAAGAGCGAAATCATTACGAACTCTGCCGTAACGAATTTCGTCTTACGTATGTAGATTCCTTAAGTTTTCTACATTGTCTCTGCTTTAAGTCGTTTCAAAGGTGAATTACAGCAAACTCTTGTATGTAAATACTAAAAATGACCAGTTCATCCTAGTAGTTAGGAATAGCGTAACGAAAACTCTTATAAGGGCTTACGTCATACTAGGTTCACTTTCTACAGGCGTACTCGTCAAAGCTATTTTCATGCTTCAAAACACGATGGATTCTCTCTTTAGTGTAATATGTAAAAATTACAATGCCCGATGCTAATTCGCAAACTACTAGCACGTAATCTATAATTCATGAATAGTGGTGAGGCAGGCTTCCATAATTTTGGTGTTGAGAAGGTTTAGGAAGCATTAGAGTAAGCAGAAACAATATTCAGTATCACTCTCCGTTAATGCAAAGACGGCATACTTGTTTCAAAATACTGTCACTAGTTTATTGTGAGTGTCAAAACTGAAATCATGAATAACATGTTCTCTAAATTAGTGGGATTGTTTAGTAGTAATTATAATAATATGAAATTAGTCAAGTGGACAAAAATATTCTTTGTAGATGTTGTAAGGATTTTTTTTTTTTTTTTTCTATTTGAATATGCTTTCCATAACGCCTATTAGCAAATATAAAACTAATTACTTCTCGAGTTTTCGTACGTTTATTCTCTTTAGCTAGAAACGTATATATTAGTCTTAATCTGAATAATATTGAATTCTTATACATTTCAGTTTTAGGGAACTTACATGTCAACAACTGTGTGTTTCGTAAGTTTCTTTGTCTTGCATTTAATCCTATTGTTTTAAGAAAGAAACTATTATCAATATATTAAGACTTTTTAATGTTCTTATTAAATGAAGAAAGTTCAAATTAAACTTTGATGGTTTAACGTGTTATAGCTTTTGAGTTTGTAAAATATAAGCTTTTCCAGTTATATTGTGTGTAATCTTATATTCTAATGTACTAACTTGCGATATGTTCCTGTAATCACCATAACTTCTATTATGAACTGTGTGTTTCGCATAGAATTAACGATTATCCTTCCTTAGCAATAGGTGATCTTATTTGTCTTACGAAGAAAAGTTAGTCATACTTCGAAGATGTAACTTCTGTGGAAATGATTAAATTAAAATTATTTTTGACTATAAATTACCAATGCATAACAATTTATAATAATTACAGGAAAATCTCGCAAGCAAGTGTTTCTTACGTTATATAACCATATTGTGTTTACTTCCAGCAATTTCTTCTATAGATTTTCAGTGTGATTTTCTTCAGCCGTATTAATCAGATTGTAAAGTTTATATAATATAGCGTTTGTCTGTTGTTAGTAAAACTTCCATTGAAGTGTTTGAACATTAACTGTTCATGAAAATGTTTTATACTTACATAATAAGTCCAAAGTTTTTATAAGCATTTTACACGGTATATAACAACATTGTTCCCAATTGATAACTTAAATTCCAAAGTATCCAATATTTGTTCTTCCCGGAATTCCTTCTATATTGCTAGTATACTTATCGATTAATATTTAAAAAATCACGATTTCATAAAATATCAGTAGTACTAGAATATAATTTCAGTATTATAGGAAACCGCTTCGGCATAATGTTGAATAGAGATGGCTTTTTAAAACTCGCAAGTAAGGTGAAATTTTTGATATTGTCATGTAGCGTTTCTTACATTCTAAAGATGTATCGGCTAAGGACACGTGTTCCCCCAAACTAGTAGAGGTATGAACATAATTTGTTTTAGAACTTTAGCCAAAACGTGGTAGATACAAAGTTGTACAGTAGAATCTGCTAATTTCGCTACTTTCCTAATTTTGTCTCATTTTTGCGGAAGGTACAGTTTTCTTAGTTTATTTCTGTAAGGTTTGCTTCAGTATCTTATTGGAACATGGCGATTTTCTAAGGTTTAGTCTTATGAGCATTCGATGCTTGTGATAAGTTGAGCTTTTTAGTGCTTGGAAATTCACGTATGTATGTATTCGCGGAAGAAAAAATATATAAATAAATGGAGGTCCGACTATTTGCTTTGCATAAGAAACCCATCAGCAACAGATATTTAGGCCATTATCCAGAAATGGCTGAAAGAACTCTATTTGTAAACTTCATAGTTAACCATTTCCAGTTGCAATATTAGATGCAATACGTTTCAAGTCGACACAAGACCCATCGTCTGATACTGCTACAAGAAACAATGGTAGGTAGCTAAATAAAATTGTTGGGAAAAATACTTTGTCTTGGTGAGTGATACGAGTAGCGCGTCAACTTTCCTTCTAAGTTTTTAGCCCGGCTCCTTTAAAGACTATAATTAATCAGTTCACAATATATTATCGAACATATGTGTGATACATTTTTGTCCAGTTGTCACTTCCACTAAAAATGAGAGAAGAGATTTGGATCACATTTATAGATATTTTTTCGAATCATAACATGTCCGCTGGTCGTGTACTCGAATTATACACGCTATGGCAGCCAGACTATGAATGAAATTTAGTGATTGATGTGGAGGACCACGTCACCTCTCTTGTTCTTTAAGAAAAAAAAAAAATCGCACAGGTAAGACTAAGAGAATGGTATTTTAGCCCGTAATTTTATTTTTCTGCGTATTATTGTTTCGTGAATACTAAGTAGATGGTTCCCCCTCCTCCCTCCTCCAATATGCACTCGAAATGCGTGTAATATTGAGATGGGAAAGACTAGATACCAAGAAATTCTATCAATAGATCAAAAAGGTTGGAGAGCTGTGCGTAAACTATCACTTAATGACTGTCAACTCAATTATTTCCCAACAGTTGCAACTCTATGCTAATAGAAGCTATCTAGAGGGTATATTAAAATCTGAGGAGTATTTTTAGGTGCAGTTAATATTTGTTTGCATGTTAAAACCAGTAAGTTGAATTTGTATTAAGACCAACTTGCGACTGAACATCTACAACTATATATTTGTTTTCAATCTTTGCAGCAAGAACTTGAAGAAGCAGCCAACAAACCTGCAATCGTAAAAGAGGAAGAAGAAACAACACAACCTAAACACCAAAGTTTAGCACAAAAAATCTATGCGGAAAATAGGGTAAGTCATATTACACATGTCATCATCATCATTTTGCCTCTGCTTGTTTTTGTACGCTCAAACCAGGAATATTCTTTGTCGTTAGTAACAATTAAGTTTTCAACAGTAGATTTCGCAGAATCGTAGAGTAACGTATCACGTTGTAAAAGAGGAATAAAACTTTTTTTTAACTTGTCAACAGAGAGAAGTTAAATGTCATTTCTTAAGTTAAAATTAAGGAGTAAATAAATGTAGACACGTCAGATGTTTCTAAAGTTCGTCATTGTATGCAGTGGATTGGGCTTCGTCAGAAAATGACATGCAAGGGTTCAGTCTATTTCAAATAGTCGGTTTTAAGCTAATAGTTGCTCGACTCTCAGAAATGTATAATAAATTACTTTAAGATAGAAGTTTATAAACAAATTTATGGTTTGTTTCCGCCCTCCTAAAAATGTCGGCCACATATAATGCATTTGTAAACATTTACGCGAAATAAAGTAGCTTCGGATCATTTTAGGAATCGTAGATAAGTATTGTTGTTTTAAGTATATTTCAGACTACATTATGAAGATAAGAATGATTGTAATAATGTTTCCTTACGACTGAAATTTAATGGTAAAATATGTTTCAAAAGTGTGAAAATAACATGCTTTTAAAGAGCATGGAAATATTCCATTAAAATTCTCCAACGGTAGGGAAACCGTGGTAGACATGGAGTAGGTGGACGCTGGTGGTAGCGTTGGGAAATCTAGGTTCCCTGAGCACAACAGTGATGTCAAAAGTCGTGCCCGGGCCCTGAGGCACCACAAATAGGATCCCGAAGTTTCGGGTACAGGTCCCTTTTATTCACCAATTAAACATGGAGTTATTAGATGCGGGTGGATCCATTGGAAAGGTATACTAAAATTTCCAGTCACGTGTATCAAAACTAAAATTTCGCGTGGGAATATAGGTTGAATAAGTATTTGTACACATCAAAAATGATTATTATGTCGGCAGGAGGGTGGGGAAGGTTGAAGTGAGGGACAAAAGAGGAATACCGAGAAGATTGATAAATTGTGTGACTACAGACTAGAGATTAATAATGTCTGAGACCGAGCAAGGTGGTAGCGAATCATCAAAGACATTGATCGCGCGTAAGCGAGAAAAGTCAGACTAAAAGAAGTAGAAGAGAAAACGTATGCTGTAAGTGCTTTCGCTAAACACTTTATCTGTTTCGCAGAACTTTAATGGTTTTATTTTATTTATTTATTTATTTTTACTTTTATTTTATTTTTATTTATTTTTTTAAAGCGTGAGTGATTTTGTTTTTACTACTATTTTGATTAATGTATAAAGCTATAGTAGTATATGCAGTTTCCTCAAATATAAGAACTTGTGATAGCTCTAGCTTTTGTGCATCTCAGGTATTCTGAGAAACTTCTGTCATCATAAATTTCTTATTCCATCATTGGATCTGGGTGTTTTAGGAGGTCTTTACAGTTGACTTCTCTCTTTCACTGTTCTTCATCCTCTATCTTTTCCTTATTGCTCTTCTTTCACGTGCTTTTGTGCTTAATCTAGGTCCCGTTCCTTGATCTTCCTCATGAGCATTATTTTCGTTCCGTTTTCCATGTAGTGTCCATGCCAGCTTAGCCTGGCGTGTCTACTTTTTTGTACACTCTTGGGTGAGAGTATTTTTTTTTTTAATCTTATTTTTTATTTGATCATCCTTTGTATTTCCAAAAGGGATCTCATTCTGTTGCTTGGATTCTCTTGCATTTCCCTTCTTGCCATTATCATGTTTCCGCAGTGTAGAATAGTAGTATGAAGTACATGTTATGTAATAGCATTGTAGCTTTCCCAACCCATGTAAAGTTATTCACGCTGTGGTAAAATCATTTTCCTCGTTCTTAAGGATTTCTCTCATTCGGCCATATATTGCCACTTTTGATCTCAGGTCTTCCGAACTTCGTGAATTGTTTTCCCCAAGAGTTTTGTTTTGCCTTGTTATGCTTGCATCTTAAAATAATCAAAGCTTCACTTTTCTCATAGCTTGTATTAAGGTTTCATTATTGAGTAAATTTGTCCCAACCATTCCTGTTGTCTTCGGTTTCCGCTCAATTCATTACGATGTATGAGAATATAAACATGTTCTAGCCTTTCTGTATTCCTTTGTCTTTGTAACAATGTTGAATACTATAAGAAAACACTGTTCCTTCTTTCACGCCATATTTCCCTTCGAATCGTTCACTTTTGCCATGATTCGTTCTTTAACTTAGGCTATTCAAAGACATTTTGATCTTCTACATTATTTTTTTTCTTTCATACTTTCCAACTTAGTAGTTCTTTCAGTATGGTCCACCGAGGTAGTTGTATATTTTCTCTAAATCCATAAATGCAATGCGGAAAACCTGGGTTCGATTCTTGGTTGGAGCTCATGTAGTTTGGATTTCTCGTTAAGCTGTAGGTGCACGTCTCGTATAGAGACGCTGTTGAGAGGGATGCTAAAAACCCAAACCAACTAGCAATATAGGTCTATAAATGCTGTAACACTTCCGTATTTTCGGCACTTTTCAATTAGCTTCCCGATTGCTAATGTGGGATTTCTTGATCTTCAAAACAATGTTTTTGCTTTTCGTAGATATTTTGCTCTATCATGACTTCACTATTTTTTTTTTTTTTTTCAAAATCTTCCATCCATTGGCTTGTTAATATTCTTCTATGATCGTTGCAAAATACGATTTCTTATCCCTCCTGGAAGATTGGCACTGTTTATCGTCTTCTTTCTATACCATTTCCATCTTCAGGCACATTTCGTCATCCTCTCGAACGAGTGTACACCACGTGACTTTCGAGCACTTACTATTTTCGTAATTTTCATCTGCTTCGAAAGGTCTGCTAGTTTCCACCATATTCAGTATTTCTTCTGTTTCTCACAGATGTATATCTTAGGTTTCTTATTAGTATTTTCTCTAGAAATGTCGGAATACCATAATAGTTTCATTAACCTTGTTTACATCAGTTTGAAGATGATGGGCGATTTGAGGGAGCTTATTTCTCAGCTTTTGAATTCGTGTTTACTGAGTGCATTTTTAAATGAAGTATGTGGTATTGGCATGTAAATGTATCTTACAGTGTGAATTTGTAATAAAGGAAGGAACTTAATTACTAATACATGTCAGTTACCTTATAACCATGCGTTTGTATTAAATCAAGTGTTATTTTGTACTATTTGTGTTAAATCTAAAATTGTCATTGTGTTTTGCAGAGAAAAAATAATTTACAAACAATACATACGATGAACGATCCTCAAAACAAGACGCCATGCAAAAATCTTCATTACTCGTAATTTTCAGCAATGTTTCTTTTCTTACTAAGCACGAACTTGAAAAGTGCAAATTCGTGGCTCGTCAGGAAGCTAAAGGGATGGCGTGGTGGTTGGTGCTCCTGAACGATATGTCGTAGCATCTGTGTTTAATTATCGGCTCAGTGACAATTTTTCATTTTCTCAGTTCAAGTTGTGTAAGGTTACCATCTGAAATCACTAATTTAATGTAAATAGAAGGGCTTATATGTAAATAAACTGTACAGAAGAGAGAATAGTAGCCCTTTAGATGATAACAAGAAGTTGTTGGAAATTAAATCTGTGAAGGCTTTGTGTTATGTCTTGTTCGAGGATCGTCATCGTAATTATTGATTATAACAGAACTTTAGTAATTGAAAGTTGTTGTGAGACCTTGCTCTTCTCATATTAGTATTGAAATTGTATTGTACTGAACTGATTGATGAATCATACGTTATTTCCGGGTTACGAAATGCATTTTCCTTTATATATATATATATATATATATATATATATATATATATATATATATAAAGGATAATATACAAATTTCCAGAAAATTTTTTTATTCTTTAGCCATATATCAGGTAGTCTAAAAAGTAGTGAGCCTTTTGCACACGAGATGGCAAATATCAGGATATATATATATATATAGTGTTCCAAATATCAGGATATATAAGTCGCAGCACGTCAAGCCTAGTCATTTAACAGCTGATGGTTGAAGCTAGTAGATATGCGAAAAGTGTGTAATTCCCATAATCAGACGTAAGATATGAGTGAGTGATTTTTCCGTAAAACTGCGCTATCGTTTCCAAATTCTGCGCAAGCCCGTGAAGAAATTCGTGCTGTTAATGGGCAAGATAGCGTTATAAAAAGCAACAGCCAAAAGATGTTTCAGTCGTTTTTGTTGTGGAAATTCAGTGTCCAACATGCTCCTTGCTGTGCGCGACCAATTACAGCAAAAGTAGATGATATTCGGGCAAAAATAGAGCAGCATTCCATGTAAGCAGTTATATGATATTGCCGATGACTTAAACATTAATCACCAAACAGTGTTACTACCATTTGGAGAAAGTTGGCTGCAAAATAAAGCTCGATATTTTGGAGTCACATGATCTGACTCAAAAATATTTACTCGATCGACTTTCTGTCTGCGAATCTAGTAAAATGTTACGAACTGGAGCCATTTCTGAAGCAGTTGTTTACAAGTGATGAAATGTTGAAAACCTACAACAACAATATGCGAAAAAGATCGTGGTTCGAGAAGCAGCTCCACAGTTTGTGGCAAAACCCACACTGACTCCCAAGGAGGTTATGCAGCGCTTGGTGGAATTGGAAGGGCATCATGTATCACAAGCTGCTGTCACCGGCAGAACGATAGACTCGGCCCTGCACTGTCGACGATTAGCGCGAACGCATCTAGCAATTAAAAAAGAAATTGCCGGAAACAAGGCCGGCCTTAAGCCGATTGGACCGATTGCTCCGAATTGGGCCCCGCGCCTAAGGGGGTCCTGCTATAGTGCCGTCTACTCTACTCCCCAGTCTAATCTACTCTCCAGTGCCGTTTTAACAGCATATTAGACCCCGGAAAAAATAAGTGTATTTGGTCTCTATGACAAAATTTTGCTCCTAATGCATGTAATTAATACATGCCATTCTACTCGCGGGGCCTCCAATGCTTGCGGGCCCCCCGCCAAGTAGTCATGGTATCGTTAAGATGGCTCTGCTACTCTCGATTGTCAAGTACACACAACAATATATTGCAATACAGGTACATCCATGAACTCCACAAGCGAGGGTATGGCTCTCTCTAACAAGTAAATGAATATTTTGTATTAAGTTTCCGGGCATAAGCAAATTTTTTTTTTGAATTTAATGCTGCAGTAAATTATTTTTTTTGCGTTTACAACTTCTGTTGTAAAAATAAGTATTATGTGCAGGGAGTATTCTGCACATCCCAATACCCCTAACTCAAAATTTCCTTACACACACTTCCGGACGTAAAAATATTGTTTTCTTTGAGGTTGTGTAAAAATGTATATCATTATTCTGGGTGTACACCCTCTTTTATTTTGAACACTCCACTAAGTTAAAGTTCCTGGAGTTCTTATTGTTTATGACATGTGATACTACCCGTGAATACCGAGATAGTAGCAAATAACTCATTCTCAGTGCGACTTCTTTGCATATTCTTTCTCTTATTATAGTTATATTATAAATACAAAACCAAAGGACAAACTTTGCCCTCTCCTATGAAAAATCCCGTGGATATATTTAAGAAATAAAATCAAGTCAGGAAAACCGATTGTATACTAGTGTGCACTGAAGGTCACACTAGAAAGATTGTCTTCTAACTTGAATAATCCAATCGAAAATATGTCATCCATCTTCCTTCGAAAATATGTCAGTTCCTTAAGGTTTGTAATCGTCTCATCATCATTTCATTTTGTCTGCAGTGGATAACGATTTCAAGCTGACTATACCTTTCATAAGTTGCAATTTACGATATTCTCACTAGCGTACATTAAGTTTTTCTGACTTGAATTCTTTTCAAAAAGATGCAGCTCTTAAGAAATCTTTGAACCAACGAATTCATATGTTTGTGCATTTCATTATGTCTTACAAATATAAACTTATGGAAACACAAACTTCACCATTGTATTTCCCGTAAAATTCTAGCGTATTTTGATATATTACATGACCCCCTTCCTAAAAGAGTCGAGCGAGATACAAGATGGTCGACTTCAAGATGGCAGCCATGATAAGCATACCCTCAAATAGATGTCTACTTCCTCCCGGTGTCGGTTAATGTGTTTTTGTTTTTCATCCTTTACCCGTTTCACAAATTAAATTGAAAGAGCCATTTCCATTTTCCACTGGAAACTTCCCACAGCTGTACAGAAAATTGACATCGACTAAGAAACGTAGCTTTTCGTACTGAAGAAAAAGATACCTTAATCATTAAGCTGAGTCAACGCTTTCCAAAATTATCGCATGTTGAATTTAACATTCGAGTATATATATGGCCAAAGGTACTTTTTTCCGATTAGAACGGTAAGAGATAGAAACGCAGTTCGTAGGAAGTTTCCAAGAGACAATATCAAGGCACATCTAATGGTACTACAGCAGGTTTCCGGAAAGCTCAAGAGCATTGTTTACATAGGGAGGTAATTCCCTAACCTGTTTCAAAAGTACTTATCTATTAAAAGTCAGTTCCAACATTAAGATAAAACAAAAATCGGATAATGTTATGCAGCATTTGCTATAAGCATACGTTTGAAAGATAAGTTTGCAATCAAAAAATTATGATCTGTGCGAGAAAGTTGAAAAGCGAATTCATACGCTAACTAAAGAGAGAGAGAGAGAGAGAGAAATATAAGCGTAGTAGCATCGAGATGTGGGATTGGTCAAAACAATATTACGAATATCATTCGTCTTTCTTTCCATCACAAATGTCGTATTCCACGTAAGGAGGTAATCCAGAGTTTGGAATGTTCTTGCAAGCACTCCCATGCTGTCTACCTAAATTCATGTACGCCCGTAGGACAGATACCAAATGACAGCCATCACATGCACACAGGTCAGAGTTGTACGGAGATCATTGCGACGTTGGCAGAAATGTTCAATGATTCAGATCCAGTTTTCGACAACTCAATTAACCAGTAAAGAATGTACTTAGTTGTATTGCTGTGTCTTGATTCCATTTTTGCTTTCTCTAGTAATGGCTCGGCTACATTAAGTTTGTATTTCGTAACCAATGAATGTGTGATAGTTTCCTTGTCAACATAGAACATACAATTGCCGTCATGAGGGTGATCGTAGTAGTACGACTTCGCATGCCTTAATTGGAATGGCAAACACACCTTGGTTAGATCAGGAACCGAAAATGCTGGAGACTCAGTTGACTACAATTAAGTTCTACGAATCCGCTAGTTTTTAGGTTAATCTTCTCATTGTCTACAAGTTGATGCAGTCAGTCAGGTTTAATGATTCGATCAAGCATATGTTCAACTAAGTCAATTTCGTCTCTCGATCGGTATCTTCGCGAGAAGTATCGATTAACAGCTGGGATTCTCGTATCATTCACTAGGTGCGGTACTGATTTAGTCAGCACGATTTTGGAGAGACATTTATGGCATTAACATCTCTGTTTACATTTTCCAGCATGTATCTGACCGACGTACACTTGTGGCACTCATTCGATTGAGTAACAGACAACTGATTCGATCCCGATGTAAGCAATGTTCCAGAACTTTCCGGTAACCCGCTCTTTTACCACTGGATGTGCCTCGATATTGTCTCATGGAAACTTCCTAAGAACTGCATTTCTAACTCTTACCGTTCCTTTAAAATCCAAAAAAGTACTTCTGATCATATAATCTAATGTTAAATTCAATATGCGATAATTTTCGAAAGCGTTGACTCAGCTTGATGATTACGGTATCTTTTTGTTCAGTACAAAAGCTAAGTTGATTAATTGAGGTCAATTTTTTGTACAGATTTTTCAGTGTAAAATTGAAATGATTCTTTCAAACCTAAAATACATTCTTATGGCTTATTCTGACCAATCAAGTTTTTGGCCACTGCGGTCGTCTTTATGGGCGGAAGCACTTTAAATTTTGCCTACACTCGTTTCTTGATATTCCACACTTCTCTGCCAAGTTTGGTCATGCAACTAGATTTCGACATCGATAGGTTTACTTGTAAGAGAAGAAAACTATGAAATACTGGTACAGAACCTTCTTGCAAAATTGCGAAGCACAAGGTTGAAATATGTATTTTAAAAATTCATTCACTGTGTGCATTTCCATTTGAGGTATTTCTCTCTTTCCCTCAAAAATTAGCTGCTATAAGCAATGAACAGGGTGAGAGTTTTCACCAGAACATTTTGCAGATGGAAAAACGTTATTAGTATAAAGGGAAATGGGTATAACCACTAGACTAGCAGGGAGAGCACACTATATATATATATATACCTAAGGCCGGCCCTGGCCAGAAATGGTCAACAGGAAAGATGTCGTAAAACGTTGACAACGCCAGACTACATAAATCTTTAAGGATCCGTCAGATATTGCAAGAACTTGGCTGGGAGGTTTTAATGCATGCACCGCATAGGCCGGACCTGGCATTGCAAGAATATTATTGGTTTACGGCTCTGTTTAACTCCGTAAATGGAGTTCAGTTAGTTTCCAAAGAGGCCTGTGAAAACTTCTCGTCACAATGTTTTGACCAGAAACTACAGAAATCCTATAGAGACGTGATTATGGTGTTGCCGAAAAAATAACAAAAGGTTATCGAACAAAATGGTGCATTTGTGGTTTCATGTCTATTTTCAAACTACAGTAATAATTGTACTCTCAGTTTTGACCTCCATATGCTCACTACTTTTTAGACAACCTGATATTTATTTATTCCGATGTGCATTATAGTATATTTTGGTTTTACTGTATTGTCATAACATTTATTTAACTTCACAGTAATGTCAATATATTTTCTGATCTGAATTTATAAATCCAGTTTCTCATTTGTTTCATATTCATTTTCCAGAAAAAGGCTCAGGAGGCTCACAATCTTCTAGAGAAATTGGGACCTAAGGTAGAATTGGTAAGTCTCTCAGTTCTTATCCTCATGAAATAGTAAAATTGGTAATAAAAGGACTTCGTTTTTAAGTGTGATATGATTAGGCAAACCTGTATATAATGGGAAATCATTCACATAAATATATCGTTTAAATAATGGCTCTCTGAAAATTGCACTACACAAAATTGGGTTGTGTAGAGGTGCAGAAAAGCCAGCTTCTTTGCAATGCGGATTTTTTTTTTCCGGAAAGAAACCGTAAATTGTAACTTTTTTACTTTCTGTGATTTTCTTATTCGAATATCCATCTTTGCTTTCCTGTATTGGATTGTACTATTAAAAAGTTGCCTTTACAACATTTATTCGCTACTTACGAGTCCTGTGTTCAGTCCGGGACTGGCTATCTCTATTAGTTTTCAAATTGGCATTTCATTGGAGGCCAGTAAGTTACGCAACCAACATATCACAAGGATCATATTGATTGCCTAACCCAGTGCTATTCAACCTCCTTTCCTCGCGTATCCCTAGACACAGTTCGCCATCCAATTGTGTAAAAGAAATGAAATCGAAATGAACTTATTAAACTTAATATACATGATGTGTTGATTAAAAAGGAAGGCAAATAGAGACCCAACAAAAGGACAATCAGTGTGCTAATCAAAAGACTATTTACAGCGGGAGAAAATGCACATGGGAAAGTTCAAAACATATGGGAGACATCCAGTTCTACTGAGGGGGATTTTCTCCTCATTCTCTCTGATAGTTCGCACACTGAGGACAATGTTAAAAATTCAATAAACTAAAGTTACTTTAGAACTAACCTGTTAATGAGATGACTGAACTTGTTTCTGGGACGCCAACTCCTTAATTCTTTGTCCAATCTTCGAGAGTTCAAGAAGCAGAGCTGGTTCTGAAATAAGCAATTTATGGAAGGAAGTTGTGAAATAGCACTGTCACTAATTTCATTGTACTCTTTTCGAGCATAAATACAAAAGTCACAAACTGACAAGTTATCGGATTTCATTTGCAGTGAACTGTCAACAGACATTTCCAGTAGACCCCTAGAAATATCTTCGCGTACCCCTGGTTGAATACCACTGGCTTAACCCGTTATCAAGTTCTTGAAAGTTACATGCCTTCTCATATGGGTTGTGTGGGTTGCCTAAATTCAAGCTGACAGATAAGAAAATAGTATCATAAACCTAAAAAGATATACAAACTCTTATTTGCTTTCGTATAAAATTTCGTTCACATCTCATTCTTCGTTCGGGAAACACTTCAATTGATTTTGAGCTTCAATTATTCTGTTAGAACCTAATATTAAAACCCATAAACGGCCCTTTTGAGTATGATGTGAGTCTAATGGTGGTAAAAGTTCATTATTTATAAAAAAGTCTTTTTAAATATATCGTGTCAATATATGAATACTTGGGTATAACGTTTTGAACCATCTCCCGCTCAAATTTTAACTACTTCAATAAATATTGTGCATATAGGTACATTTGTTTCGTGTAACTGCTTTCATAAACGATGTTTTTAGCTTCAAAATTTTTAGTTTGTCCTTAATTTCTAAATGATAATTTTGTTTCACTCTAACTACTATATTTTTAGAACAGTCAGTGGCGGATCTAGCCCATGGCCGGAGGGGGGGGAGGCGAGGCCCTCCCAGTTTTTTTAGTGATAAAAATTATTTAAGCTATTATTTATATGTTTTTGAAACTTTACAGTAAATACATAATATACCTATCTTAGTCTAGGCTCTGGCTGCCCTCCCACAGTTTTTACCTTCTAGATCTGCCACTGATTACAGTTACTGCGAACATTATTAAATCTTCACTAAACATTTTTCTCATAGAGCATTAATTTTAATGGCATTACAAACAATTCGTTCGAATTAATTGAATTAATAGCCTCTCTGGTGAAAGGTACACTAAACTCAAATCAAATCCAAAATTCAAAATAGAAAACCCATTCTATCTACCGATTCATCCTTTTCCCTTCCAATGTAGTGATCAATTATCGTTGATTATTGAGCTCTTAACTTTTTTTTGCGTTAAAATGCAGTTATTAAATGCTTTTTCTTGTTATGATGGGAAAGAAAGGTGGAACGTAATTGTTATTTCCTTCTGTCTCAATTCCCAGAAAAAAAAAAGTATTTTGTTTCCAGGCCTTTTCATCTCTACTCGTGACATATTGCGTAACAGAAATCAAAGAACACATTTCGAGTAATATTAATAATACAATAAATTCACTTTAAACATATATGGGTCGTAAGGTTTTAGAGACCCCCCCACCCCAAAAAAAAAAAAAAAAGTAATGATTTTCAAACGTAGTTTGTTAAAGATGAAAAACGCAACTTATATATAGATTAAATAATTCATTATATATTATACGCTGAGAATCAGTCCAAATTACAATAAAATGTACCATTTTAAGTAATTTTCCTACTAATGACGAAAGTGTCACAGTTCTTTAACAGTGCGGCAATGCCAGTGTCATCAAGAGGAAACGAAGAAAAAAATAAATAAAGTAAACTGTAAAATAGGTTTCGAATATACTAGAAATAATTTCTTTAGACTGTATAACATACCAAATTCTAGCTGTTAATGAGTAAGAACAATAAAGCACAATATAGATTTAAAGTACGTTAACAAAGACAATGGCAGACAAAAAATTCAGTAGTTTCTGTCTGTTAGTTTAAAAGTTATAAAGACGTTTCGAGACAAATGATCCAATCTCTATATCTGTAAAGAGTATTCCTCAGAAAGACTAAATAAATATTCAAATATTTCATCCGGTCTTCATCGGACGGTAGACTTATCTTCCAAATAATTACTGTTTTTTAGGACCATAACTTTTTCAATATACCGTATATAGACAAAGGTGTAGATGAAATGAAATTGAGTTTAACGTCTCACGATTATGCCCGTCAGGCCAGGAGAGACTATGATTAAAGCAAACGAATGATGATGGAAGCATTGGTGGAATGAGAAGGAGGGAGGAAACGAGAGTACTCTGAGAGTCTATGAGCACGATGTTCTCCACCACAAACTTAGCCGTGGATCGAACCAGGGGCCCTACGCACCAGAGGTAAGGGCTCTGTCACTGAGCCACCGTGCCCCCCTAAAGGTGCAGATCTACAGGTTGATTCAAAACAACACCGACAACGTTTGGGAGGTGATTCCTGACACCAAGATAAGGCAAAAAGTATAGACCAACCTGGGCGCACAAAAATGCTTTCTTTCGGAGTTATAGGCTGCCGAAAACATGAAAAAATGAACTTTAAGGGTGTGCAATACTATGGAACCTACCGTAGTCGGGTCAAGACTTTATTTAGGAACTAGTATGTGACCTATCCAAATATCCATGTTTCAGAATCCTGCGGTACTTCCGCAACAATTTTTGTAGAGGTAGTTGGTTGAGTACTTCAAATTGTATGCCCGTAGGCAGACTGCCTCCATAAAAATTGTTGCCTGAGTACCTTAGGATTCTGAAACTTGTATTTGTGGATATTGCACATATTAGTTCCTAAATGAAGTCTTGACTCGACTAAAGTATGTCCCATAGTTTTGGAGCTATGGACCTTTAAACTTCATTTTTTCATGTTTTCGTTAGCCTATAACTCCGAAAGGAAGCATTCGTGCACGCAGGTTGGTCTATCTTGGTCTCAGGAATCACCTTCCAAACGTTGTCGGTGTTATTTTGAAACACCCTGTATATGTATGTATGTATGCATGTATAGATGTGTCTCATGTTCTTGCCAGCTCAAGTCTGCCAACCAATGAAGAGTTAAAGAACTGGTTAAAATATTTTGAATTTCTGTTGAGCTATGTATGTTGTCTTTAGTTATAAGTAAATATGTAAGTTACACATTATTTATATTTTATACATTAAATTTTATATATACACATTAAGTCATATTTTATACGTTAATTTTATATATCAAGTGTGTATTTTCTTTATAATTCGTGAATTTAATGTAATTGGAAAGAAGGTACACATATTAAAAAAATGTTTCAATACCGTAGAAGTATCTTCATCGGAATCTTTATCAAATGTGATAAATTATACTACTGTACTATGGAAATGTGTAAGTGTACATACCTTGTTCACAAATAACATATAATAAAATAAATTTAAAAACATTTCAGGAGAAAATAGTTTTAATCTAAATTTTATATGGAGTGATAAACTGTTTGATATAAACACATAATTTTATGTTATTACATTCCTAATTTTTTTCTTCCCTTCTTTCAATTTCAGCCATTGTATAACCAGCCGTCAGATACAGCAGTGTATCATGAAAACAAGAGGAGGTACGTTTTCAGGTTATCCAGACGTGCGTAGTTAGGGGCCTTTTGGTGTGGGTAATATTGTAAATAGTTCGTTGAAGTACACGTGTACATATAGAAACTGTTTCGTTGGAATGCAGTGAGATTTTTTGTGCGATTAATAATATATTGTCTCACAACCTGCTATTTTTAATGACAGGACAGTTGTAACTTTAAAAGAGTTCTCACTAGTTGCACTAGTCAGTACAAACAATTCTAGATGCATACTTATAAAAATGTAGGTCAATTTTACACCGTAGTTTTGTGTAGGCTATAAATTACTATTGAATAAAAAGGACAGTGTGAGGTGACATTTATTAGATCTGAAAAATTTACACGATGTAATAATTTGCGTCATGATTTTTTTTTAAAGGAGAGCATATCTGGAAAATAATGAATATATATAGTATAAAGTAAATACATAATATAAAGTATTTTGTAAATGTTACGAAGTTACTAAGTAGAAGTTTATTGTTTATGTTTTCCAATATTTTGAAAAAAAATAGTGACTTTAATTTCCTGTTCCCCTTTTTCTCATTTTGAAAATCATTGCGCGCTAACTTGTAAAACACATTGAGTTTTGATGTAGTGTAGTGAATATAGTGTTTATGGTTATTATATAATCGTGCAACTACTGAGAGTTCAAACCAGTAAATTGTATCTGAATAAATTCTCCCTTCCCTTTCGATTTAAAAATTTATTGCAGTATAATTTTGGTTTAAGAATTTTTTTGAAGGCTAAAAATTACTTGGGTTGGTTTGGATTCAAGTTGATGAGGAGTAAGGTGATAAAAGCCTTTAATTGAAAGAAAGAAAAAAACTCGGTTCCACAGTGTACAGCATCACTAGTTAAATATAATTAAAGTGAGCTTCTATAGTTGTACTAAACTTGTGTTGGTGTCTGTTCTACGAAACTTTCGTAAAATGTATCCGATTGTAACAGAAAATGACATACGCGTTCTCAGTGGCTTGTTTGAGCTTGCAACTGGTAAAAGAATAAGATACGAAAATGGAAAAAGATGGTGAATTGAATCATTCTCAGAATGGAACTTTCCGCAGTTGTAACCAAATTTCACACACACTTTTTTTTTTTTTTTTTTTTCACTGGAAGGATCTCTCTTTTTTTAAGATGTGGGAGCAGCTTATATGGCAGATTTACATATAGATATCTGGATAATGTATTTACATAGTGACACAAAAGTATACATTGTATCCTTATTTCCTATCATCAATCTATCTCGTTATTTCAGCTCAGTCGTTTCCAGTTTTTCGCATATTTATTAAATGGAAAGCTTGCCTAGTAACCCTACCGATTCCGCTAGACAAATTAGAACTTGCAGTTGGGCCGAACACTTACATATGCATATGCTTGGTTCATCAATTCTTGTAGACGCTTAGAACATTCTAACTTTCAACTATATTAACTGCTTTCTTCATCCGTAAAGAAGCCGAAAGATAATTGGTTAGACAGTTGTTAAGATCAGTCAGTTATTTCAGATAAAAAGCGAATAGAAAAATAAAGTAATTGTTTTGTTACTTAGGATGTCCTCTGGATTGTAGGATTGAGTGTATGTAGTATGTTCTCTAGCAAGTCTATGAAAAAAACGTTGTTTGTATTAAGTTACCAAGCTATTTTTCTTTAATGATCCACATCAATAATAAGTCCGTATATCTAAAAGGGTATCAATAATAATAATAATAATAATAATAATAATAATAATAATAATAATAATAATAATAATAATAATAATAATAATAATAATAATAATAATAATGCAGAATGATAACGCTTAGGAAACATTTCATGAGGAAAATGTTGCTCTGAACATAAGAAAGAAAATAATAATCATCCAAGAAGACAGTGATAATGATTTTCTTTGGTAGGCGAGGAATGTTCTAGTATGTAAAATGATGATAGTAATCTTGTAGTGCAGTGAAACATGTTGCAAACTGAAAGTTATTCACAAAACTATAACGAAACTTAAGAATAGATTTTCTGTTGTTCATCAGATCAATGTTCCTATTTATCAGTTTGCCTCATGTTGCTTATTCGAACTTGAATATGTAGTCTTGTGCAAGAAAACCTGGCCATCTGCCTCTGTTTGAAAATTCCTGCATTCTTATCTATAAATTTAATTACATCATAAACAAATGTGGATGTTCAGTAGGCAATCAAAACATTTACATCAAGCCAAAATATTGAAATTTTGTGCGTGCGGTTACCAGAATTTGGTTTTGAAAGAGAAGTGAGTGGCATTAAAAAACAGTCCAAAGTACTGCTCAATGTGTCTGAACTTTTTCCCCTGATACTAAGGGATCACAGTGTTAAAGTTTGTTTTGAAGAAGCATCAACTGAAATCATTTTTAAAAGCTAGTATAGACAAACCGATATTTTTTTCTTTGTAATCGCGAGGCCTGCATTCGGACCTTCTAAACAATTACAAGGTTGTATCTAGAAATACACCTGGCCAATTATCGTCCGAAAAATTCTTCCGACCTCATTAAAATTTTTAGTATAAAATAGCTCAAATAGGATTATTCTTGAATTTCTCAATAATGTGAAAGAGAGAAGAGGGCGACTATGGTTGAATCGTACACATAGAAAAGAAAATGCTAGGAGTGAAAACATTTTCAAGGTAGCAAAATTCTTTCTATATAAATATTCATAGAACTACTCTATTCGGTGATTTATTGGAAGGGGCTATATATGTGTGTTGATAATCGCCGTGTTATAGACTTATTAAGAAGCCTGTACTGACCGTGGACCTTCTGTGCTTGTAGCGGTAGTTAATGACGTGCCAAAGGAATGATTCAGTGTTTAATATACTGTGCGTCAGATTGATTTTAAATGTTCAGATGTACCTGAACGGCATAGACGAGCTTGATCATGCAGTTAACCGATTTGAACTGAGGTGTATTGTGCCCTTGTGGTAGGTCGGATGCTCGTTCCATAGAATCATGCAACACGTTGCATGGGAAATGTCTGCTGTGCGTCAATAGAAGGGGCATACACATGTTAGACCTGTTCAGATGGCAGTAGGAAAATGAGCTACATGTCTAGACATTGCATCATTGTCATTGTTGATCGCACGGCAGCTACATCACAGATTAGGACCAATGTTGCATTCGAGTGCCAGCAAGCATCTGTCGAGTACCATCTGCTGGATGCAAGACTACGAACATAGGTGCTACTCAGTGCCCTTTGAGGCTAACACTTGTGTTTCTTTGCGCCTGATTACAAGTTCGATTCCAGGTTAGAGTACTAGCTTCCTTGTAGTGGTTCGGGTCCCACTTTAATAAGAGGCCCTGTCTCATGTAGTTTCGGTGCTGAAAAGAATCACTGGATTTCAGTTGACCAACAAACGCCTTGCCAGATATCTCCTCTCAGTTTGTCAACTTGCATCTCTCCTCCAATGTCACGAAAGAAAGACTTCGTGGGATGAACGGTGCACCATTGTATTTAGTTGTCAGGGATTTCTTGGGTTTCTCATTCGTATCCGTAAAAATTATACGTAGAAATGCTGGAGGCCAGTCAGGAAGAAATTTCTCCTCACTTATGGAATTTATAAAGACACAAAGGAAATTTTTTTGTTTAGGTCCCGTGTCCCCACGGTAGTCCAGCTATTCAGTTCAGAGCAATTTTCATTACTGTTGGAAATCTGTGGAGAAATATCTTGTGATGTTAACTTCCCGGGGATTGAACAAATTCTTCCAAATGCAAGATACTAAGACTTTGTCTCCTACATCTCGCTTGTTTGTGGGAAAGCAAGGAAGACCACGAAGATTGTCACAATTTTCAGCCATTAACTCTGCGAGACTGAAGTCTAATAAAATCTAAAATCACTCACGTTTATTCATTCATCTCAAAAGTCCTCCTTTTAGTGTTTTCATATCTGTTATAATAGCAACTACTTCCCAGTGGATATGATGTTGAAAACTGCAGCAGGACTCGATTGGTTGGCAGTTTCAGTTGGCGAGCCCTGTTGTATATTAATGTAAACAAAGTGATTTTGAATTTAATTTCCACAACCTGTGTAAATCTGTTCCTGGGAGTTTCAGCTGCAAAATTTAGTAGTTCTTCAGATCTATCACTGATCTTGTTTAACGAATTTGAACATATTCCGACGAAAACACATAATTTTTATTCATCATTCTTTAGTATTAGCTGAGAGAAATCATCATATTACTTCCCTTTCAAGAAATAGCTAATGCTCATGAAGCGGAGAATTTAAAGAATATGAAATTTTAATACCGCTAATTATAATAATTTCGCTATGTCTTGACATTTCAAAGTCGACGCGTACTAACTTCCTACACGTGAAAAATTGAATCCGGTTTCTGGTCTTCATGTCAACTCAAAATTAACTGGCAGCCCGATTCTAATTGCTCGGTAAGTACTATTGCCAGTTCTCATTTTCTATTATAGGAAAAGTCAGCAATGAAAATTAGTTTGTGGTTGCTGATGGTACTTTATTTCTATTATACAATATTAGTGAAACCCTCGATTCGCAGAAGAATCCAACTGTTCAACAAATGCAAAGCTACAAATCTCTCAGTTCAAACGCGTACTCAATTCTAGCCTGAATAAAATCACTCTTTGTGCAAAATAAGCGAATAAAAGAATCCCAGTCCTTTAGTGAATAGAATTTTATAAATTTAGCTGTTCAAATATTAACTCAATTATAACTTGAATGGAATCAGTCATCATACACAAAAATTTAACTGAACCATCTAGTATACCATTAATAACTAAAAGAATTTTCTTTCAACAGAGTCGGCAGCTACATTCACACTGCTTCATGGGTTTGTACATAGAAATTTTAGTATTGAAATAAGCGTTTACTGTCATGTGTGTTCGATTCTATGTAATAGTAAAGGAACATAAATTATAAGCACTTACTGCTGTGTAGCAAAAAATAATATATGGCACTTTTTAGTATTAAATCTTGTGCTGTGCTTTAGTATGGAAAGTCCGAAATACAATAGTTACGTAAAGTGTTTGCTTTCCGTGAATAGAATTTGCTTTCAACAGTCTATAGTGATACCCTTACAGCTTCTTCGATCAGTATATAGAACACATATTTTTTTTTAAAGTTAGTTAAAAAAAAACAACATAAATTTAATTCAGAACCCACCTCCTCCTGATTTAAAAGACTTAAATCAACGGACTTCGAATATAATGGGCAAAACTTGATTAATGCAGCACATGTAGTTCAGACCCGGAAGGTTAACTTATTACGAACATTTTAGGCAGTTGAGAATTGAAGTTTGAGGATTTTTTTTTTTATTCTAATACAGTTGTAAGGAGGGTTTTTGTTACTTAATGGTATGTACGTTAAATAATGGGTATCCACTCGAAGGTAGCCCCGAAAAAGAATCATGTCTTTGCTTAAATGAGAGGTCGTTATTGTTGGCGCGCTCGTGGTTTCAGTGAATTGCGGTAAGTGACACGAGGTGCTTGCTTATTTTGACATTGTAGTGACGATGTTCCGTTAAAGAGCACGTGTTTATTGTAAAACCATTCAATCAGTTTATTAAGACGGGAGAACATCTGTGTTGGAATCTAAGCAATGAAGTTCTGGCAGCCACTCAAAACTTGCAATATCGTGTTCAAATGAGTTTAGTTAGGAGCTTGGGAGAATAATTCCAGCAGCTCTTGTGATTTTATGTCATTTCTCACACTTGTGATTTCATGTACAAATTTTGTCTAATTTCTTCTCCCTCTAAAGATTCTTCAAGAAATAAAGTAGCCACTAAAAAGCATACCTGAAAAGTTCACAGTGACAGACTTTTCGTTAATATCTTATATGGGTTTTTCACAAAGCCACATGACTGCAGTTCAAATAACACTATGAAGATGCGTTCTGTGTATGAAAGTGAGCAATAATGACACGGATTAGCAAAGTGTTGCAAAAATTAATTAATTCTGCACAATTTCTGCAATCAGAAGAGACTTTCAATGTAAAGTATCGCTAAATCAGTGAACGTACCATACTTGCGAGTTTAAAAATGATAATGAAGGTTGGGGAAGATTACACTATTGAAGATTTAAAAGGTAGAAGGCGAAAACCGGAGATACCTTCTACAAATTTGGGCGGAAAGATTCTGCGGATTTTGACGACGGGAACACATTTTGTCAGTTTATGATGTAGCCAAAACGGAGGCACTACAAAATCAAAGATGCAACTGATAAATTTACACAACAACATCCGATCATACCAAAAACAGAAAGCGCCCGAACGGAAGTACCGAGCAGAAACAGCGTATTAAAACGCGCGCCAGAAAACGTTATGATCTCACGACCAATTCATTTCGATGTATTCTAATGAACGATGAAAACATACGTCAAAATGGACACAGAAGCATGCCCAGACATAGTTTTACACACCAATGAAAGATAAAGTGCTTAATGATAAGGACAAACCATTACAGGTATCGAAAGTTGACCTCAAAGGTGTAGTACGACAAGTCATTGTTTGTGTGGTCGCAGAGGTACGATATTTATACAAACGGTAGAATTACAGGCGAGATTTGCAGAAATGAGTATATTAAAATACGTCTACTGCCCATGTATTACAAACACAAAGTTCCCCATCATTCTGACCCGTCCTTTACGCTACTACCACGACTGAACTACTAACTGCAAATAAGATGAGTTTCGTAGTGAAGGAACAACTCACCAAACGTTCCCGAGATTCGTCCCGTCGAATGCTACTGGGCGGTTGTAAAGTAAATCCTCAGGAACAATGGCCAGGCTATCACTAACCCCCAGCAATTCAAACAAATGTGTAATAGTGCAGTCCATAAAGTCAGTGTAACTAGTGTGCGCAACTTAATGAAAGGTATCAGAAAAATTCAAAACTTTCTTTCGTGTCCAATAACAATTTGTTTCTTTTTCAGTTTATTATGCCTTTGACTGAAGTATAACAGACAAGGTAATTAAAATTCAATTTGTAAACAGTGACATGGATAAATTCAATTGCAAGCCGTTACAACAATTTCCAGGACTATCTTTCTGTGAGATATCCTATACAGTATTTTATACATCATACAACTTAATTTCAAGTGTAACATTCTATTTTACGGACATACTTTCACTCCAATTAGTCCCTTAATATAGTACTGTATAGTGATCTAGTATTTTCTGAAAGTAGAAATATAACTTAACTGCTAGAGGAAGAAGAGGTACATAATTTTACAACTAAGTGGCTACATAATTTGGTGGTACTCAAAATCCGGAATACTAGTATGTGCAACAATTAAACAATCTGATTGATTACCGACTTTAAAGGATATTGAATATTGTGGCTGTTCTACATTAACCTAGTTCATCTACATGCACTGGCGATCAGCCTTCATTCACCTCAACTAGTTAATCGTTTGGTTCCTTCTTGAATACAATAAGTACTTATTTTAAGAAACATCGGATTTTACTAAATTATGGGGGAGGAATTCAAGTTCTGCGTGGGTAGCACTAAGATTAATAATTATAGGATTTGATAATAATTACAGGATTTGATCAAAATGTGTCAGCCCCGAGTCGGAAAGTGAGTCACCTGCTGTATTAGTCGTAACTTTGATGTACACTGTAGCTAACAAGCATCGCATCGCAAGACCCAGTCTGACCGAAAGGAGGAAAGCATACGAGTAGTTTGTGAAACCTTTAATTTTGTGACGAATGTCTCCCAGCGAGAATGTGAAATAGTTAGCGTAAATATGTTCTTTAGTAACAGTGTGCTTGTTAAGTAACGGTATCAGTTATACCGTACAGAATCGTTATATTGTAGCTTAGGTCCATGCTGACGCAATTCATATTTGTTTTACTTATTTTTGTGGAATTATGAGTGAAATAGTATTTCAGTATATGTTGCGGATAAAGAATAGCACAAATTTGGAAACTCTACAGATAGGAGTCTACTACTCTATTTGGAAAAAAATATAATTTTAGGTAGGGAACTAGAGCAATAAGGTAGGAATTACTAATGTAGGCTTAATTACCATATAATCCTCTAGAAGAGAATTACTACGTACAGTATTCACAATGCAGTATCTTATATACACTTTTTAAGCGAGTACAAGTAGCTCGCGCCGTACGCATTCAGCACCTTAACTCTTTACTTTTTATGCTCTCTTGCCATTGCTCATCAAGCTCTCACTTTGCCTGGTGTCTCAAAAAATAAATCCCCACCCCCCTGCAGTCATACCTAGAAAGAAGGAAAAGTCACTAGCAGAATGACGATGGGAGCTTTAAGGTGATAAAATCCCACATTTACTAACTTGTAAGAAAAATGGAATCTTTCAGTTTTACGTCCCACTGTTATGTCGGGTAGGCCAAAGGAGACTGTGATGATGAAAATGAATGAAATGGTAGAATAAAGTGAGAGGAAACGAAAGAACCCGATAAAACCCAGGTACTCGGTATTTGTCCACCACAAAGCCCACTTGACGCAAGCTAGGATTGAGCCAGGTCCCCCTAGAGGTGAATAATTACCACAGCTATCGCGGCCCCGTTTAGTAATAGAATGCAATCTCTTAATGTATTGGGAGAGAGTATTTTCTAAAATAACACTAAAGACAAAAGTATTTTAAAGAACTGAGTGTTCGACACCAAAACATCAGATTCTGTTGATTAGTTATAAAGTTCGGTAGAGATTAAGAGTTAAACCATGTATATCCTAATACAAATAAAATCTTACCTTTATGTTGCGTTGATTTCTTTAATTGATTCTTTTATTTTGTTCATTTGTTCTCCTGTGGCAGAGGTTCAATTTCAGTTATGCACGTAAGTGTGTTTCCTATATCTTTTATATTTTGAACCTAAAATTTATAGTGTAGATTTGTGATGAAAACGCTGAAAATTGTTGATAAAATGCCACTCAAGCATATTTTTCTTGTGGTAATAGTGGGATTTATCAATAATTTTCAGTGTTTTCATGACAAATCTATAATATACATTTTATACTCAAAATATGAGAGCCGTAGAAAACTGAGAACTAAGCTTGAAGCTCTAGATATATTAGGAAAAAAGAGACGTAATATAAGGACAGATAAAAGCAATCAACGTAACATAAAAGCAATAAGATATGTGTGTGTACAGATTCGTAAAAAATGAAATCTGTAATGACTATATTCAAGTCTAATACCTTCAGAGTGGGTATATCTGATACTACGCACACTGTAAATACTCAAATTATTTCATAGATTATTTTATTGGTCAAAAGCATTTTTGAAGTCAAATCGTTGGTCCCTTACACGTGCAGAACGCTCATTGTAAGGCTCTTAACAAAGGGGATGTGGGAGGTCCTAATCTATTTCCCAAGTTCTTAAGTTTTTATACTTCATATAGTGGCGTTTGAAGCCAATTCAAATTTTTAATTATTTTTTTTAAACATATCCCTTATCCCAACTTTTTTTCTCAGTACGACCTTACTTCATCATGTATTCGCGAATAACTTATCTTCATTTAATACCAGTTCTTAAAGGTGAAGGGTACCGTCAGAATTTTCCCGAGACAATGCTTTTTTAGAATATGAAGTTCCAAGAAAGCGGGTGATTAATTAGCAAGATGAAGTTCGCAAAGAGAATTTTGGGTACAAATCCTTGGGTACAATTTAAAATTCTCTAAAACACTGGTGGTTTATTCAGTCACACTCAATTAGTTCGGACTAGGTTAACTTATTTAACTATGTGAAATTAATGATGCCGGTAACACGTGTTATAGAGTGTGGTGCATAGTACAAAAACATGTGAAGTAGTCATATGAAATACATGTAAATTACATACCTGTGTTTAATTTGCAGACAGCTGATAACATCATTTTACTCAATTCCCAGTAACTTATTAGTGGAAAGAATTATATTTCAAAAATGTTAACTGAGGGAGAATTCCCCATCCTCTTAGTATTTCACACCATGTCCAGTCTTCTTACTCAATTTTCTTTTATTCATTTCAACAATCTTTCGTTAGTTTTTGCTGTGTCAGCGTTTAATTGGAAGGAGGGTACCCTTTTATTGCATATGTAATTTATTTAAAGAAAAAACGATTAAATCAATATATATATATATATATATATATTTTAATAATACGGAAGAAAAAATCAGAAGGTTGCGAAACTATACGCCATTATGGAGTGACCAAACGTGATATCTTTGAAAATTCATCAATCGCTCTAGTATCAGAAACATCACCTTATTATTTTCCATTTCACGTTAGAAGAAGGTCGTATTTGTTTTGAGCAAAGCGTAGTTTATGACTGATTTCTAGTTTAAGCTCAAAAGTAATAAAAGTGACATGTAAGTGTACTTACGTGAAGTCGTGATGTTGAAATCTGTGTGATGTAATGTCGCCGTGCTGCCACGTAATGAAAAAGTAATATATTTTGCTCATCGTGTAGCACTGATTTCCTTTTGGCGACATATGTAAGATATCTGTAAATTCAAAATTTAACAATCCTAAGTTTTTCTTTTATATGTTGTTAGAGGCATTCATTTTTGTTAATTAATTTAACATTCGTAACTGAAAAAAAGGAATAAATAGTAACATGTCTGTCTTGCTGTCAACAACCCTTCAGCACGTAGTCGACTTTTCCTTTGCGCATCTTACTGCCAACTCACCACCGCAGTTGAATACTTTTGACATCACTTCCTGACTTCTTGTTTTCTTTTTGGTGTTGATATTATGCAGTATTGCCAATGTGCTCAATGTTTATGAAATGGTATAGCATGTAAGAATTTTATCAACCCGAAATTGAACATATAGAGAAATCTTTAAAATCAAATGTAGTTCCGCAACTTACTCAATTCTTGTCATATATATATATATAATATAATATGAAAAAATAAATCAAAAACCCCCTTTCACGAAGCCAGAAGGGCCCTAACCAGTCCAGTCGGCGAGTTTATTAGGGGATGCGTGATCAAAACATTGTTAAACCGATCACCGTTGCTGGAATTTTTAACCGGATACTTGGTCCATTTAAATCACCAAATCGCTCTCTCCATTTAACTTCACGATGTTGATTGAACTAAGCACTGCCAACACCGTCTAACTTTCCCCAGTGGTTACAAAAATAATTGAAACATCCGAAGAAAATACATATTGGTACAAAGTGGGTCCACCGTTATGCTGCAAACAGCCACTAGTAGATGCAGAATGATCTTGTGGTGGGGGAGGCAGATTGACTCCTGGACGATGAATATATGATCGATATAAATTATGAAACTCAAATTTTACACAGAGACAAAATAAAGTGGTGCAATATGGTATTATTAAAATGTATGTATATAAACATTAATAAATTTGCAGCAACTAATATATCAAATTATATGTATAATTTGTTGTATTTTTGTTGGTAGCTTTCTGAAGTCTGAAGATTATACTGTTAAAAAAAAATCATACATCTCTTGTCATATATTTCTATAATTTTCAAATCACCTATCAAGTTAATGAATTTAAATATTAGACCTAGAAACCGGAATCTCTCTGTGAATCGTGGGGGAGTAGTGACATAATCATTCCGAGAAGCAGCAGATATCGGTATAGACTCGCTGGACATTCAAAGTTGAATAGAAAGTTACAGCTACAGAGTGAGTAAGGGAAGTGGTCCTCAAAAGACAAGTTTAGCATTAACATGAAATAACATTTCTTTAACTGTCAAATATTTTTGTCCTTACACAGGGGCATATTTAGGGGGCTTCCAGACTTCAGCCTCCCCTCCCGGAAATTTTATTTACTATATTAAAGTAAATGAAATATTTTGCAGAATTTTGACATTTTCAGGAATAAAGTTAGCAAAGCCCTCCCCGAAACAAAATCGTAAATACGCCACTGTCCTTACATATCAGAACGCTTTGGCTGGATTTATAAAAAACTTGAAAATGCGTAGTATTATTCTTTCCAAGTTTACTGGTGAAGTTCATACAATTTTATATTTTTAAAATCACGAGGATTTTAAAAGAAAAAGTTTCACATAGGAGTTATTGCTGGTATTCTTATTACCTTAGATTTGTAGTTCGTACATTATCTTTAGAATAAATAAAGGTGACGGTCTTTAAAGTCGAGAAATTTCCCCTGAGCATTCTCGAAAAAAAGTTTATACAGGGTGTATCAGAAGTTCAGGAGTAAAAGTCAACTCCGTTATGAGTAAAGAAACGAAAAAATGTTTTTAAAAAATCAATCTAAAATGATGGAATAGTTTCCAATGTACTCAGCCGTTTGGGCTCCACATTGTAAGATGACTTATATTAAATCAAAAAGCAACGTTGCCAGTTCAGCAGGCTGTTCCCTTGGGCTTACCATACCAATAGTACAGCACTGTTGGAAAACTGCTCCAAGATTTTGTAGGTTCTCTCACACAACAATGTGCACCTTCCACATGTCATTTATGCATGACCTCACGTTTCGTTCGAACAGCTGGCTGGACTGAAGACGATGCTTTATCATTTAACACAGAGTGCCTTACCAGTGTGAAGTTGAAGCGAATAGTGCGATTGGAAAATCCACCATTTTAGATTTAAAAACCACCTATTTCGAACAACCGAGCTTGCTTATTTCATATCTTCACTCTTTCATACATCCGATTTGTTTATTATAGAATAGAATTTTCCATGCATCACGGTCTTCAGGTAGTCCCTTCGTCTTTATGAACGATTTGTCTGTTTGGATACTGTCCATCATTGGTAGCCTCCGTAGCCTCCTCTCGCTTTTTCCTGCCACCATACTCTCTAACACGTCCCTCATGGTAACAGTTCCTTCTCAGCTACTGTCTCAATTAGTTTTATTTATTTATTTAACAATCACCAGATACAGCTCAGAGGCCATTTTACACTGGATATCCAACAACAACAACAACAACAACAGTGGAAAGGATTTGGGAAGGTATCGGCCAGGGCCTGTTTTAGTAGGTGCCATCCCGGCATTTGCCTGGTAGGACTGAGGGAAACCCTGGAAAACCACAGTCAGGATGGTCGGCAGCGAGATTCGAACCCACGACCTCCCGAATACGAAGCCAACGCTCTACCACTTGAGCTACTTCGCTCAGTTTTCCTTCCTCTTTTCAATGAAATCTAAAATAGCCCTTTTCACTGTTTCTAATCTTATTTGTTTTCTATTCGCCTCGGCCAGTTCTCTTTATTCTTCTACACATCCAGATTTCGAAGCCTTGTAGTCTTTTTTTTTTTTTTTTTTCGTTGCTTTTGCGTGATGTTCATGTTCGTGCCCCAAATAATACAATATTCTACAGGAAGAATTGTATGAGCCTTTTTCTTTTTATTAAAGGACCCACAAGAACTTCTCTTGCCATTTCTATCTCTGCTTTTATTCCACATTCGCACTTCGTTAGCACTAGTAATAGTACCCAGGTATCGAAAAGTAATCACATGTTATATTTTCTCCGCCTTCTGCTTCTACAGGTATATTTGACACTGTCTGCTTAGTTTCAATCGGCATAGTATTTTTCGTTCTAACGTTTATTTTCAACCCATTCTCTTCATAGCGCTTTCCAAGTTTTCTAACTTCTTATTGATTTCCTTTTAAGACTCCACAACAAGCACCATATCGTCTACAAACCGTATATACCGAATCATTCTACTCCCTACCGAAATACCGTCTTCATTTTGTACACTCTCTACTATCTCTTCTAGATAGATATTAAATAACATCGACGAGAGACAATGTCCCTGTCGAACTCCCCTTCCAATTGCACTCTTCTGTTGTCTCTTTTCCTCCCCTGTGCTTAACACTTACTTCTTGGTTCATGTACAAGTTTATAACTCTTCAGTCTTTACATTCAAACTCAACCTTCTTTAGAACTCCCATCAACAATTCCTAGCTCAGCAGATCAATATCATTCTCTAGATCACTAAACACAACTATCACTTTTTTTTTTTTTTTTATAACTTTTCATCTATTCCCTTTTATATGCCAGTTGCATCTCTTGCACCTTTACCTGTCCTAAAGCTGGACTTTTCCAACTTCTTTTTTTCTTCCATACAACCTTCTATTCAATTCAGTGTCCCGAGCTTTTTTTTTTTTTTCGACATGAGACTAATAGTTCTAAGGTTTTCACATCTCTCTGGGTTCGATTTCTTAGTCATTGGTATCATAGTCTTTAGGACATCTTTTGGCTGCTCTTCTCTTCCATATATTTCATTGCAAAGTTGAAAGAATTCTTTCTTGCCCTTATCTCCCATATTCTTAATGAAATCGATGGGGTCCCGGGTTCAAACCCTGCTCCCGCCAAGAGAACTTTGTGGCGGACAAACACCGTGTGCTTGGGTTTTCTCGGGGTTCTCCCGTTTCCTCCCACTTTCTTCATTCCACCATTTCATTCATTTATCATAATCACCGTCTCCTTTAGCCTAACCGGCTTAACCGTGGGACGTAAAACTCAAAGATTTCATTTTTTCTTAATGAAATCGATATATATATATATATATATATATTGTCTATCCTGGTTGCCTTTTCGTTCCTAATCTCGGAAATAACTTTTTCCAGTTCATCCCGAGCATTATACCCTTTATCATCCTTGTGTACTTCACTTTCTGCTTCAGCATCTAGGCTACACAGTCTATTCCTATTCTCATGAATAAGTCCTCAGCATATTCTTTCTACCTTCTTAAGATTTCAGTTCTGTCACTACCTTCCCATTCTTATTTTCTAGTGCAGTCATAATAACCCTTTGTTTCCTCCGAAGTTCCATAGATTTCACATCCTTGTACATTTTCTCATATTTTCCAGCTCTTTCTAATTCTTCTGTGTTCTCGCATTTTCTTTTCTAGAACTCATCTCTTGCTCTGACCCCTTCGCAATTCGTTGTTTAACTTTCTGTACATCTTTCTGCCTTCCTCCGTATCAACCTGTTTCCACGTCTTCCTCTTCGTCAAGTTTTGAATACTCTTAACTTTCCCGATTTTTTCTGAACTTCTCTTCCAAAAGATACCAGTGCCACGTGTTGTGTGTGGTTGGAAAGCCATTTTATCACCTTTCAGATGCGCTATGCCTCACCTCCGTAGAATAACTACAGAGTGAGCATTAAGCACCATAAGATCAAAGATGGTTCATAACATTGTAGCTGTCTAACCGCTGAGAAGAGGACCCATGTTCATATGAACTTCTTTGCTTACAATCACCCATACTAACATTTCCCAAAATATTACCCTTTTCCTCTGAGTGCCACACGTTGCATACGGTTGGAAGGCCATTCTATCAACTTTCAGATGCGTTACCTCACCTCCGTAGAATAACTAAACAGTGAGCAATAAGCACCGTCAGATCAAAAGCGGTTCCCAACATTACAGCTCTCAAACCAGTGAGAATAGGACCCATGTTTATATAGATTTTTTTACTTGGAATCACCCATACTACCATTTCCCCAAGTATTATCCTTTTCTTCTGAAATACCTTTATATATAATGGTTATCAAAATAACAGAAACATCTGAAGAAAAGTACAACTTCCACATTATTATAGCATTGCATCACCTTTCGTCGCAAAAACACTCTGATACGATGTAGAATGGAGTGATCGACGTCGTGAATCATAGTAAGTGGACTATTACATACAGTTCCGTGAGCGATGATGGAGGTAGAAATATGTCCCGGATTCATGTCTCCAAAACGGACCACAGCTGTTAAATTATGTTTAAATTGGGGGATTGGGCGGGCCATTGGATATGTTCAACTTTATTCCGATGTTTCTGAAACCACACCGCAACAGCCCCAGTTGTATTAATGGGCGCATTATCAGCCTGGAAATAATATCTAGATTATAGGATGCACATACACACTCCGCCAGACAGTGACGCGATCGGTAGGTGTCAGCACAGAACGCACTGACAACCCAGATATTGCGGCATACGTATCACAGAGCCGACGCTATCGCACCTCAAATTATACGGTTGTTCGTGCGCCCGCCGCATATTACCACGGCCCGTAGTTTGAAATAAGGTTATCGATTACTTGTCCGACCTTATCACACGTTTCCAGTCGTCAGCGGCGCATGTTATACGTTCGCGGTACCATTGACGTCATACTACAGCGTGATGGTTCCTTATCAGCGATTTCTCCCGTTCAACCCCTATCCCATATGCCCATGCCGTGTAACTCGCGGCAGACTGTGATTGTCGATTATGGAAAGAGTTGCTGAGTGCCGTTCTAGCCCATTTGCACAACAGTCACACAGTTCTGGCTGACAGTCCTCTTTAATGCTTAACGGGGCCCTTCACTGAGTGCTTTTTACCATTCACTTTTCCTGTTCAGTTGTTTTTTCCATGAGTCTTTTTTAGCAATCATCACTTTGGGTAGTATCCGTCGCCATATACCCAACTCGCTTGCCACTTTAATCACCTTGGCACCACATAACCAGGCGCGAACAATTAATCTTCTTTAGAAATCAAAGGTTGCCCATTTTGCACTATCTGCTCAGTTCAGTGCACAGTGCCGCGCAGAAACTCACGTGGCTTGTGTAGTACGGAATTTACCGTACACATCATCATCAAAAAACATCCTGACGCTGCGGTCGCCGATTAGCCGTTGCCAACACAGACATTTAGACATGTTCTAATTTAAGGTCTTTCTGTTATTTTGGTAACCGTCTGTTCAAAAATTACACGTGTCCAGAAATGATATGAAATTGAATACTTAAATTCCCCCTTCCCTTTAAAATTCTGCGTACGCCTCTGTTAACTTATATATATTAAATAATGTAGTGTGTAAGTAAGGAAATCTAGTTTGTTTTGATATATATTTCGAAGAACCGAACTTCTTTCGAAAATCCATAGGGGCCATGTATGATGGTTCTGATTCCACCTTAAACTGTATGTCCAAGTCTCATATAGCCTCGTTGCTGACAAAGACGCTAAACTTGAATAAGGAAGTAAATATTTCTACCCATGGTGCAGCACGCAACTACCTGAACTCACCAAAGGGTTTTGGCGGACATGGGCGTCTCTGGCGGGGGGGGACGCGTCCCCCCAATAATTTGAAATACGTAATATTCAATATTTTTTTAAAATTTAATTTGTTTAGATACTCACTAGCAGTTAGAACATTTCCTTTGATGTCCCCCTCCCCAAATTTTACATGCCAGAGACGCCAATGTTGGCGGAGACACATATTTTTAGTTATTGGCTATCATTGTGAGGCAATAAGGTACCTATGTGAGTTACGAGGTGTCGTAAATGTGTTGTGAACCGATATGCAAACAACGCATCATGTATACGCGATTGGGCCAGCGTAGCTCTTGTGGACTGCAGTAGTAGTGCCGGATTGAGGTTTGATGGGGCTCTAAGCTATTGAAAGGGGCCCTTTATACGTCAAGTTTTCTTTTTCAGCGACAAAATGCCGCTGTTTTTAGGTTTGAATATATGCTGTATTCTAATTTATGGACGTAATGGACATCTAAATGGAAACAAGAAACTTTAGAAGCAGGGCTGGGAAACGGGGCCTCCATTATAAGCGGGGCTGGATAACAGGGGTCTTATTACAAATGGGGCTGAGAAATAGAGCCCTATTACTTGCTTCATAAAAGTCTAATATAAAACAATACAAAACACCTTTGTTGTATGTGCATTTTATCTGTTTCGCTTTTTCTTGTTATTTGGAAATCGCATTCCTGTTTTTTTTTCTTTAAATTTTTGGGCCCCTAAGCGAGGGGGCCCAAAGCTATAGCTTGTTTAGTTTATACGTAAATCCGGCACTGTGCAGTAGTATGAGTAATAGTCATAAAGAAGGCATTTAGAATACACTGAACTAAGCAGTAGATTCTGAAAAGTATGTGAATATGATGAAAATCACGTGGCAAGTTGTCGAAACGAAGAAACCAACGAATTAACCTAGTAGGCCTACTTGCTTAGTTCGATATGACCTTTTTTTTTTTTATTTCCCGCTAAATTTAGAAAGAAAATTTTCATCAACAATTTCAAACATTCAAGTCGGTTTATTTGATAATGTTTCCTAGGGTAATAATTATTTAGTTTTCTATTTGCACATTTTCAGTTATATTTTACAACTGTACCAATATAAGTAGAAAATGTACTATAGATTTGAAAAAAAAAAATGCTATTTGCATTGCATCGGAAAAGCTTTTCACAATCGCAAGAGAAGTTACACTTTTTAGTTTGAAAATGTGGAAGTCAATGTTATCTAAAGGTGTAAGTTTTCCTATGTTAAACAATCGCCGAATGATTTTTTGTAGTGAAAAGCCAGGCCTGAAATTAGCCTTTAGCTAGCTAGGGATTTCGTCCCTTCCTCCAGGCTTCCTTATTTGTCAAGGCAACGGTCTCACACCTAATTATTGCTTCTTCTCACGGCAAGAATAGTACGTTTATAGCATAATTCTTTGCGAAAAATGTAAACACCTTTCCTCATACAATACACAGTTAAATCGGTCCGACTGCTGTGTCGAAAAATTCATTTCAGATTGGTTCATCCGTTTCCCCCTGTTGATGAGACAATTTCGAAGTTATTTCTGTATATCGAGGCCCGTTGCCAACCCAAAAATGTAGGGGGAGGGAATCCAACCATGTTATAGTTCATCACCAAATTGTAGTTCATTTGGAAGCCTACCGCGAAACTTTTAGGGGAGCAGTAAAATTTAGGGGGGACGATCCCCCATGCCCCCTGGATACGGGTCTGTGTATATTGAGAAAAAAATTAAAAATTTTCCCCCTTCTTTCGTTAAAAGCGGGATTTTGCGGAAACAGTGACATATGGCCACTTGTTTTAAGTAAGTACCAAGTTTTAAATCCCTAACACGTTTCTAATCTTGAGAAATTTAGGAATATGGCAATCTTATTATAACAATTGCAACCCTTCCCCTTTTTCTTCACTTAAAAAATGTTGAAACACGTCTTTAGTTATTTTAAATGAAAAATCTAAACATCAGATTTTATTTTTCTAACCTTTGAGGATATTGACATGTGGTCATCCTGTTATAACAATTGTTACCCCATCCTTTTTCTTTCCGCCATTTCTTCTTTCCTACGAAAATTACCAAAAACGTTGAAACATACGTCTAACTAATTAAATGGATGCCCATATACCAAATATCACGTCTCATATCTTTCAGAGATTCGAAGATTCAGGACATTTACTATAAGAATTATCACCTATATTTTTTCACTTCATCGTCGAATTTCAAAAAAATTCTTCCTTGGTGGTACCTTAGGTCACAAATCCATAATGCACTGTCCAAATTTCAAGTCTCTGACGAAAGTGATTTGGCCTGGCTCTTGACCAGGCAGTCAGAATTTCTTCTTTCATACATACTCGTAGAGATTAGTACAATGGTATAATGATTACGACTTTTTTGGTAAAGTTTCTGCGTACCGAAGTTGGCAACTCTGAGAGTTCTTTTTTCTCCCCTAAAATGAAAGAAATTATGATGCAAAAGTATGAGAAATAATGATGTACACATTACAATAAACTGTTAATGCGTGCAGATAGTGAAAAGGTTAGCATAGAGATTCCGGTTAAATTTTTGTATTAGATCATACCGTAGCGTCCTCAAAACTCGTATAAGGGCTTTAATTTTATATCATTGTGTTAATACGTGGCCGATAGATACAATATAGCCTAGTTCGATACGTATATGACTACAGTATAATACAGGTTAGTCTCCTAATGAGACTTCTTTCCAACTACGATCTTTCCATCTTTATTGAATATGCTTAAGAGAAGAGAGAGATTACTTCTTTACTCATCAGAAAACTCGGATAGGGGAGGGCGAGTGGAGGGGTTGGTGATACTTCCTTTTCAATGTTTACCGTTGTGGATTAGGCCGACAAAGGCATATTGGTAAGTTCTGTTCCCTGTTAAGCATGGTATTCCTTTCTTCCGGTGTTTTAAACAGTATGAAATACGAGCCCATATGATATTTTGATCCAATTTATTACTCCTTGCCTCGAATAATATTGAAGAAATTCAATACAGTATATCTTTGTCTTGAGATTCAGAATGATACGAGGCAGGTTTGAAACTTCACCTTTTGTATATGGCTCCTTATACCTATATTAGAAGTTATCTTTGGTACTGGTTTAGAATAGTCCGTCATAAAAATGATAATTTTACGATGAAAATGAGTGAGTGCATAGGAACAAAAGATTGCCTAGGATATTAATTTCCAATGTCGGAACGTTTCTACACAATGTAGAAAACCAGTATTTTACGTTTACAAATGTACTGTTACTAGTGTTAAAATATTAAAAGAACTATAGTGGAGTTAAAATGAATGCGATATAAAGTGTTTACAGCATTATTTTCGTTATGCGCATTCTCTCGTCGCTTACGCGCCTATTCCCTACGGATGCATCCCTGCTGAACTCTTGCCCTCACTTTGGTTAGACCACATTCTCGCTTTTAGTGCCTACCAAGCACAATTTTTTCGATATAAAGTGTTTGTTGCCTATTCTAGTTTGTGCGAATACCCGTCGTCGCTTACGCGCCTGCTCCCTGAGGAAGCGCCACCGCACTACTGCCTGATCCAAATTATGCTAGATTCGGATCCAAATTCCAAAACCTGATCGAAATTATGCTACATCGAATCCTTTGCTAAATCCTCATAATTACTAATTCACGTGTTTTTAAAGAAAAAACTGAAGTTGACATACGATAATGTAACTTAAAATACGCAGAGCGCAAGAATGCGAGGATAGAACTCAATACTTCACGCACCAAATTTTTAACACAACTAAGCTGGTGCAGTCGTTGCCAGACTCACAACTTAGAATTATTCTGAATAATCTTTCATTTTAAGAGCAGGAAAAGCTTGGCTTCTAAGAATAAACAAAGAAAAAATGTGTCATAAATGAATGCAAAGTGTTTGTTTACATATTTTGAAAGAAAATGACTTCGCAGCAAAGGATTAGAAAACCCTGGGTGGAGAAAAAAAAGCATCTTTAGGGTGGACTGGGTCAAAGACATGGCGAAAGGCCATGGAGTCACCTGCATTTGTGTGCTGTGTGTTTCATCTTAACGTCAAGAAGCTACTGTCTCCAATAAAACTCGTTTTCTAATTCATTTTCAGAAACACTAAATTGTTTTTACTCCCACGCCCCTTCTCTAAAGGCATCGGTAAAGGGATGACCTCCCACCGTTTCAAATTTACTTCGAATAATAAGACTGCATGTATGATTTACCGACTGTACGAGTCAATGGGAGAGGGCACATTTCTGCCGTTCTTTTTCTTCCCACGATCAACTTCTTTCTCATCTCCAGATTTTGCGCCTCTTTTTTATAAACATGCTGAAATTATGCTAGATTTGGGCAGGATGCTAAAAGCAAGATGCTAGATGCTAAAGACATGCAAATTATGCTAGACATAGCATCATTATGACAGGGGCGGATCCAGGACGGACTTCTGGGGGAGGCAGTGGGTTGTAATACTGCTACTTAGAGCTACTTTTAAGAGCGTCAAAAAATAAACTATATATTTTATTTATATATAAAATTAAAAAGTTTCCTCTTCTGGGGGGGTAATCGCCCCCCCCCCCCCCCCTCTGGATCTGCCCCTGCATTATGATAGATCGGGCACCGCTGATCCAGCATGCACCAAAGAACGCCCCAGATTCGTTTTGGAACGGATGATCAACTTGGCGGCGCCAAGTTGGGTTGGAGAGGCGTGACTTTTTTTCTTAAGGGAAATTTCAAAAACTTTCCCCGCCCTTAGTTTTTAAGATACCAGATTGAAATTTTGCATATGGATTGTGTGCACCTTTGGGTATATATATAATATAATATAATATAATATAATATTTTTTTTGTGAGATCTCTACGTGAACCCGGGCCCGAGGGCGTAATTTTCCGAGGGGATAATTTTTCAGAAAAAAATCCTTTTTTTCTCGAATTTCCGGGTTCAGGTGTATGATACGGACATATGAATGGTACCGTTGGAAAGAGCGCGTAATATTGAAGAAAATGACATTTGAATGATTCTAGGACAAGTAAGGAAATTTTTGGAATATATATATATATATATATATAATATTTGAATGGTCACCTTCAGATTTTCAAAAAAAAATATATATATATCCTTCAAGATATCAAGATATCAAGATATCAGATTGAAATTTTGCACACACATTATATACATAACAACGTATTTTTCGAAAGATCTTCAGATCCCTACGTGAACCTAGGCCCGGGCCAGAGGCGCGCAAAGTATTATTTGAAATTTTTTCTTTCGAAAAACATTCCGGTTTTCTCCGATTTTCCCGTTTCTGGTGTATAATACGGACAAGTGAGTGGTGCTCTTGGATTTTTTTTTTTTTTAATTTTCATAACGAGGTACAAATTATGATCCTTCGATAAATACTAAGGAAGCAGTGGCTGTTTGGGCGAAAATCTAAAATCTACCTCAGAAAGTGGAAATCCTAAAAGGGTTAATTTATACAGCCCTTTCATTCTGGGTATTCAGCATATTCATGTAGAATGTCCGGAATACGCAGACCTGAGAGATTGTTTAGGACTTCCTAAAAGTCAGTGAGATTTTGAGGAGTAATTCGGTCTTAAGTGAACGTATTCTGACATTTGTTCGTGAGATTGGAGTAGTTAATGTGCTGTGAGATTTATCTTTTTAGCTTCTTGTAGCCTTTTCGTGATAACTGTTTTAATTTATATGAGAATACACTTTTTAGATGTTCTATTTTTTTAAATTTATATGAGAATACACTTTTTAGATGTTCTATTTTGAATTTTTAATATGTCGTGGCTATTGGAAGCATGATCGGCATTGTTCGTCGGGCTTTGGCCTTATCGCAACGGAGACAGACAGCCTCACTGCTGTCGTCCCCATTAAACTATAACAATCAATCAATGTTCTTCTTACTGAAGATTAGACACCTCTGTCGCACGGGATGGTATCTGGCATAGAGCGCTCATCTCTAGTTTCTAGGAATCCTTGGTTCGATCCCAGTTTAAATAAGTTTGTCGTGACAATACCGTGTCTTGGTTTTCGCGGACTTCTCCAGTTTCCTCCCACTTCTCATTCCACCACTTCTCTCATTATCATTCACCTTCATTAACCATCCTCTCTTTTAGCCTAAAGGGCAAACTCATGGGGAGTAAAACTAGAAATTTAATTTTCAGCTTCACTCTGCTGTGTCGTGGATTAGATGCAATACTAGCTTGTAGTGACCACCTAGCATAAATTGGTGGAATATTTTAATGTACTTTTATTATTGTTATTATTATTTTGTTCTTACGCTGAAGTGTTCACAATCTTCTCCCTTTATTCAACATTCTCCAACTTTCACGAAAGGAAGTACTGTATACAAACACATTTAGTACAAAATCGCTAATAGAACAAATATGATATTAGGGGGACGAATGTTGAATAAATAAATAAACTATAGGGCTAATAGAATACATGTATTTAAAGTATTAAGTATAGATTTTGTTCTTAAGAAAATGATATATTTGTAGGCGAAGTATTTTCAATCTAAACGTTGATGTATTTATTTATTTAGAAAAAGAAAATTCCATACTTATTGTACGTGTTTGTTTTTTCAGGCACTTAACATTCAAGAAGAAGTTGATAGAATATTTCAAGGCTAAGCAACAGGAACGAGAAAGTCGCGAGAAGTACCTTACTGCCACATATTCCAAACTCATGCAGGAATGGCTGAAGAAAGTAGAAAAATGCGAGAATTCACAAAAAAGGAAAGCCAAAGAAGCAAAAAACCGTGAATTTTTTGAGAAGGTGTTTCCCGAGTTGAGGAAGCAAAGGGAAGATCGTGAGCGGTTTAATCGTGTTGGTGCTCGTATCAAAAGTGAAGCAGATATGGAAGAAATAATGGATGGTCTGCAGGAACAAGAGGTAATTTTTTCGTACTCCTTTGTGTTTATCAAGCTGGTTTCACATTTCTCAAATACTTAAACACGTAGTTCAGTAATATATCTATTTCATGTGAGTTTACGGGCTTCAAAGTGGACCCCTCTGTTATTACTAATTTTAATGCTATGACGTTAGGTTAGGTAGTGTGGCTCCTTTATTCTGGGAACTTCGCTAACACTAACACATTCTCGTAACCAGTTTCGAATATCGGAAGGGGTGGTAAAATATTCTGAAGGTATAAACCAAATCTTCTCTCAAAAATGAGCGGGTGTCGGACATAAGCTCACCGGCAGTCTTATATTACAGGGGCGGACAAAAGCTCACCGATAACAAACATAAGCTCCCTTAAGGGACTTGTAATAAAATACACCGAATATTGAAATTTAGGCTTTGACTACTTCCTAAGCAGAAAATGGAGCTACTATCTTATATCACTTATCAGGTATAAAAAAATAATAAGGACGTTGCGGAGTTGTGTTGTATTAAGCGTGGGCAGGTAATAATGGCACTGGATTCACTGGAAGGAGTGTTGCAGATGTCACGTACAGCAAATTTATGTCTAACACATTTCGGAATGAAAGAGGCGTATCGTGTGCCATGTATCCTACCTTCCACGAATAGCGTAGCATAGGCTGATATTGTGATGCACATAATTGATTATAGATGAAAGAATGAGCCTTAAATTCGAAATTGGGTGGTTTGTTGCTTTGTAGTGTTTCGGAAACTCGTTTGTCAAACTTATCACCTGATTCTTGAAAGCAGATGTACAGTTTCTTCGCAAGACGTCCTGACATCGAGAAGAGCACCTGAATGGTATAAGAGTGAGTAGTTGATGCAACGGATTGTAAACAACGTCGATTGACTTCTCCCCAGTCACTGATAGTGTTCTATTAGTTGTGAGTTCGTACTCGAATTGACTTTGGTCGGTATTGAACACTGTGTGGGCATCAATTGAATTGCCGTTTACATAGTCCGTAACCTCTTGTAAAACTCCAGTGCTTTGGTTCTCACGGTCTATCCATAGTAACATTTCGCCTTGCAACGAACCGTGTGATCTTTCGCGATATTTTATAGTGGCGTTTGAAGTAATGAAGAAAATAGGTACTTGTTTTAAAATTGGAGATGCCCATCGCTATAGCGGCTTGTTCGGCCCACGACTTTAAATACCAGTCCCATGTTACGCGCCTCCTAAAATTTGGAGTACATATACTGGCGAATTCGTGTAACTTTGTGATTCTTTGTTCCACTTTATCCAAAGCCGTTACAATTCGCTTCATTTTGCACGGTGTTGTCTTGAACTTTCAGGCAGTTGCTGCGATGGATTTTTTCGCAACTTTCACATTGTCATAACCACTCTGCCTAGTTTTCTGCGAGAAGTATTCGTGAATGCTTTTCTGTTTCACTCTTGGGGGGGGGGGGCTCATATGAACTAGCATTGGATTCCATTTATACCAGCGAATCTGACATTTCACTTTCATCCGCTCCTGTGTCCGACGTTCCATCACTTTCCTTGTCACTATCACGCCACAAAGTTTGTCCTTCCCACATGACAGTGCCTCCTTCGACATATTGTTCCAACAGGTTTAACAATTCCTGTGCAATACACTTGTCAATGTACGTTGAAGCCGTCGCATCTATTGTGTATTTTTGCGTAACCTCCGTCACTAATACTTGTACCACAACATGAGGATTACAGGCCATAGCGCTAATTGTACTACTTATTCCTCCACAGAACTAGTTACTAGCGGTGGAACAGGCCCACGCAGTATCACGCTACTTCCAGCAATAGTCACTAATATACAACATGAACACCATCTACCAGGTGTATGCCCTACCACCCATTAACCTCGTAGCATCAAGAAGCCCGGAACTTGATCACTTCGAATGGAGAGTATGGCCTGTACAAACTTATGTGCTTTCCAGCGAATTACAGTACCACAACTACTACTACGACTACTCAATAATAATAATAATAATAATAATAACAGTAATAATAATAATCCCATACCAGTGGTTCTCAATTTAATTCCGATCACGACCCCTATATTATCACTCCTCTTGCCAGCGACCCCCTTACATTTTCTAGCTTGAAATAAGCTTGTGTGGGATATTTAATTAATCTATTGCGAAGGTCTCAATATGTACATCTACTTCTATAATAGTAGAATCTATTTCTTGTATATAGTGAATACAGTAACTTCCCTAAAAGCGAATGGATTAAAACCAAATTTGGTCAGTTCATTCATATTACAAATATCGAATACGATCCGTCGTATTGTTGCAAAATGGAGGCCGTAACTCCCTTAATTTCTTCTTCTTCTTCTTCTACTACTACTACTACTACTACAACAGCAACTACAACTACAACTACATCAACGCAGAAAGCCATTTTTGCGTTGAACTTTCAGCGTGTCCCTTTTCTCCACCGGGTAAACGCGTTCGTTTGGAACTTACGTTCGCATATCGTGTTCAATTTGATATCGATTAGCATCAATGACGTATCAGAGATCCCATCACCACCGACTGTTATCATCTTGAGTCAGCAATATTTGTCTTCGTGAGAAAACAAGTTCCAGTGCATCATATTCTGGCATTTATGACCAGAGTACATAACTTTCAGGGGCTATGGGGGAAGATCATTTTACTTCCTGTTCGAGGACGTTGTGAATCGTAGGAGTAAGCATATTTCCATCTTTCAATATGTCTTTGCACTTGTGCAAGTTTCAATGCGATACTCGTCGAGGAATTGGATAGCTTTCCTTGTTAGTAAATAAGAGAGAGATTCATTTGATGAGTATTGGTCTGCAAGTATGACGACAGCCTTAAGACTTGAACTCTGCAACATTCTTGATAGTTCTGATGTCTGATAACTTCTATACGACATTAGTCATATAGCCTATTTCCTATTGAGGAACTAGGTCTACTAGTAGACAAAGCCCAGATTTAAACATCCGGAGCAATTTATTACAAGTTTTTTCAATTCCCGCCCACATTTAACACATTAAACCCTGCAGCATCCTTATTATTTTATTCTGATATCTGACAATTGATATATATCATTAGTAGCTCTATTTTCTACTGAGTTAGGCCTACTACTAGTCAAAGTCTAGATTTTAATACTTCTTCATACCCATCATACGTTTTTCTAAAGCAAAATGAAATATAGGAAATGTGTTCGTTTGCATTTGAACAAAATTCTTAGGATTACAAAAAGAAAAAATATTTTTTCCGAATTCCGGAATTTTTCTGAATTCCGGAATTCGGAAAAAATATTTTTTCTTTTTGTAATCCTAAGAATTTTGTTCAAATGCAAACGAACAAATTTCCTTTTTGTAATCCTAAGAATGTATGATGCAAGTTAAGCTGAAACTTCCATCCTAAAGTATACACTACTCAATCTTCCCATGGTTAATGAGATGTAGTCCAAAAGTACGATTTACTCCTAATATTTAATTTTTGTTTTACTGTGATATTGTCCAGAGGTAAGACATATATCACACTGAGATAAACAACTTGACATAATGAAGATGTTATCATACGTAGTTTTCCAGAAAATCGTGAGAAAGAATTTTTATGAAGTTAAAATATACGTCGCTTGTTGCCAGTGTGATGCAATTGATAACTTTTATGCTGGAATAGTCTTCTTCTTCTTCTTCTTCTTCTTCTTATTATTATTATTATTATTATTATTATTATTATTATTATTATTATTATTATTATTATTATTATTATTATTATTATTATTATTAATCGTTTATGTACTGTAAAAGAAAAATATGAACCGTTAAGTAGTAGATTGTTGTTTTTTGATATCTTCTAACAGTAATAACAAACTGCTCGCAAATACGCAATGATTATCAAGGACAATGACATATTAATGTAAGTACTACTCTGCAGACTAGCAATAAACAATAAACAATAACAGATAAACAATAGTTGCAAAACAAAAACAAAAAAAAAAGTAACTAACTTGGGCACGTCAGAATGTTCGCGAGAATATAGGGACGCATTGAGACTAGCAAAGAGCGTAGTGTTATTATTAGTCAAAGAGCAGTACGATGGAGGCATTAACGTTAATGTTAATGGCACTAATGAGCACTTACTTGCTCTAACGGTTAACCTCATTTTTGAGATGATTCTTAGAAGTGGGCGTGTTGGCATGCAGTTAGAAGACTTATATCCATTATTTAAAAAGCACACGTTATCTGTGGAGTACTAACGATTTGCGTCACTATCGAACACTAACGTAGCACTAGCGAAGTTTAAAGTCGAAATTGGAGTCTGACATAAGTGGCTTGTCAACTTCACGGACATTATATTTTCCTTGAATGCAAGAATTTTGCGCCCGGGAAATTTGCTCCCTATCACAAAAATAGGAAAAAATGCGCTCGCAATATATTTGCACTGGGATGTTTGCGCCCTACCCCAAAAAGAGGGGAAAATGCGCCGGCTATATATTTGCACTGGGATGTTAGCGCCCTACAATTCAACTTATTTTTGTATTGTGTAAAGTAACTTCCACTCACACTTGAACTAGGCTTGCCTCTCATCGTCTCAGTGAGTTACTCCATCCGTTATAATATTCCGAACAAATGAAAAAAAATACAATTTTAGTTCACTAAAGGGCAATCCATACAAATACAATTTTTCATTATACTACAAAATTTACAATAAAAGTATAAATGACTGATATATAATTATTTATTAATATAATCAAAGAGTATAATTTAATCTACAAAAGGCTGTTTGGCTCTACCCAGATATCTCTGTTCACAATCCCTGCGAGTTGTTTGGCTTTTCAGGACACAAAATATAGAAAAGAAAATGTAAAGTGAATGTAAAATCAGTTCAGTAATATTATCAAGAAAACTATGTACAGTGTGTTTACTTGCTGGAATTAGACTTCAAACACACAATTGCGTTCAGTCGTTCTTTCAGAAAATATGTTCCGGGGGCACACTTAGTATTCCGGAGGGGGATCACTGCTGGTACTATTCTATTTATTATTATATTATAGACGTATTATTTTGGTCTCCTCCGAGGGGGCACTCTGAGAGCTCTGGGGAGGCCAGTGTTCCCCCAAAATCATCTCTCTGGAAGAAGCAGTGATTGCGTTGATCCGTTGTGTTCTTTTGGCTTATATTGAAGTTCATTCTCCCCTTATGTAGCCACAATGAAAATAAATCACAAATGGCATGATTGTGGGGGGAGGATTGTTTATGCTGTAATGTCAGCCCCTCCGAGCAAATGCGTAAGCTCCAATAGGTTCTTTTATTTCGCAGGGCTCAAACTTTCCGGTGGAGGTACATCGCAGGCGCAATTTTCCCTGTTCTTGAGGTAGGGCGCAAATTTCCCAGGCGCAAAATTCTCGACACCGTTCGAATGACCTCGGAAGACTATATCTTTTTCAATACTTTTTTATATTCTTTTACTCGAGATTTCTTCATAGCTTCTTATTAAAATATTTACTAATATATCCTCATTTTATTGTCCTAACCAATCAATATGGGTATGTTGTCAGTAAAATAATTAGATTGATCGAGCCTCTGCTGTGTAACCACAGTATTTCATATCATCCCCCCATTAGAAATCTTGGCTAAACGAACAAATATATGTTGCCAATAAAATAGTTTAGAATGATTGAGCCCCTGGTAAATAACCACAGTATTTCGTGACAGACCCCCCCCCCCCTTCCTATTACCATATTCTAGCTACGTGCCTGACTCAGCTAATTCTCTACATTCTTTACCAAGCACACATTTTCTAAAGCGGAAAATGCTCTCTAAATACCTAAGCTCATTATTTTCAGCAGATCTACATTCTATCTACATGAATGTCATATATGTCGCTTACTGGAAACCGCTTCTCTCTATCTATTACTATATTTACTATATAATGATTAACGTTAAAACCGGAAATGGTTGATTTGTACCGCTTCCGGTTTGAATATTACATTCATCAGGGAACTCGATTCTTAACTATTGACTCTGTACATCATGGCCAAAATTGATGGTAATCCATCAGATAGTTCTTGAGACTGTTTGTTTCACTGATGGACAGAATGAATATATGGCTATAGAGTTTTGATAAAACTAAATTCGTTAATGAGTGATGATGGAACAAATATAAGAAAGGGAACCAAGAGTAGGCCTACCACCGAGAAAATTTTCGAACACAAAATTAGCCATCGAACACGCACATGTCCTGGGTTAGAATACCATAGATGAAAACTCTACCACTGAGTCATCAATCACCCGCTTATTAGTTTTATTAATTATTATATTAATATAAATTAATGAATGCTTCTTATGTTAATTATTGAACAATTATGTTGTATACTTCGTAGTCAAAAATTATAAATTTGTATTTACTGTACATACAGTGAGCGCAGAAAGTGTTCGTACACCTATGCTATTGAAACGAGAATGCCTGCGAAAAAGAAACAGAAAATTTAAGAAGTATAATAACACACACAATATGAATAATAAAACTAAGCTTTATGAATATATCAATAAAGAACCACAAAGACAAGTTTAATGGTCAGAAAGCAAATAAATTCCGTAGAAAGTGTATAGAGTAGACGAAAAAAGTGATCGTACACCTGACGTACGAATACGAAACAAAGATACCACAACTGGGGTTCACTAGTATTCACCTGAGTATACACCTCTGTATAGCATGACGAGTAACAAACAGAATGAGTTTAATTGTGAATAGGAGTGAAAAAACTGCGCGGTGGGCTGTCAAAATGGGAAGCAAGCGAACAGAAACAAATGAGGAGACAAGAAAAGTAATTATTAAATTGCATAAGAAGGGTAAGTCTTTGAGAAAGATAGCAAAGCTTGCAGACAGTCCTCGTTCAACAGTACAAACAATAATTGCGATGTATAATGTTTCTATCACTGTGCGGAAAAAACAAACAAACTGGAAGACCAAGAGTGTTGAGTGAACAAGATAAACGTTACATTATTAGGGAAAGAAAAAAGGTTCCGAAAAGTAGTGCTGTGCAATTGGCAACGGATCTGGAAAAACGCGGTGTTAAAGTATCAGCCAGTACAGTGCGGAATATTTGCAGGGTATCATGGTCGGATAGTCAGGAAAATGTTCTGGGTGAACAAGACAAATCGTATAAAGAGACTAAAGGTTGAAAAAGAGTATAAAGATAAGGGATCAGGCTTCTTTCTGGAATAAGGTCATATTTTCGGACGAAAGTAAATTTAATCTTATCGAGTCCAATGGGAGGCGTATGGTATGGCGCAAGGCGAATACAGAGATGAATCCTCAAAATCTCGCCCCTAAAGTAAGACACGAAGGAGGGTCCATGCTCGTCTGGGGTTGTATGAGTGCCTCAGGAGTGGGTCGTCTCCACTTTATCGATGGAGTGATGATCCACAAAGTGTATATTAACATATTAAAGGAAAATTTCCATACTAGTGCGCAGAAGATGGTTCTTGAAAACAGTTTATTGTTCAGCAAGACAACGACTCCAAACATACAGCGGAAAATACTCGATTGTGGCTACTCTATAATACCTTGAAACAGCTTCGCACACCTCCTCAATCCCCAGATATTATCCCCATAGAACATCTATGGTCTGTTCTGGAGACAAGAATCAGTACTAAAGAAGGCCTGAGAAAAGCTATTTAAGAAGAATGGGACATAATCAGTCCCGAAGCTAGAGAATTACGAACTACTACAGGTGAAATCAATGCCACGAAGACTACAGACAATCATTAACGCACAGGGTAATCCCACAAAATATTAAATAACGTAATATACTTTATAAGCATTAATTCAAGCATAAGTGTACGGTGACTTTTTGCGTTTACAAAAAGGAATTCTCTCTTTTCTTCTGAACAAAACAGTGATTGTGTTTGCTTGGCCTTTCTCTTGTATATTGAAATAAAATGTATGAATGTGTAGTCTTAATTCTGGTTATATATATATACATTTTCCACCTCCCGTTCTCATGCTAGCTGTTTTCAATATAAAGTATGCACGGTGTACGAACACTTTCTGCGCTCACTGTAGGTATGTTGACAATAAGCGAATGTTATTAGAATATTTGTTGAGATTTCTTTTCCTTCACTGCCTTTCGCCTGGTTAAAAAATAGTTTGCAGTGCTTTGGAGCAGCTGCAGGTGGGAACGCGATAATGTTTGAGACACACCGGCGACTTTTTTGTGTGTGAAAATAAGACCTTCCTCATAAAGCAGTAAATAACTGCAGTAGCAATTCTCTACGTAAGTGATAAAGACATATCCAACTACAAGAAACTAATACAGTATATATATTCATTATTGTGTTTCTCTTTTAACAGCTACTAGCTAGGGATGGCCAATTCCAGAATTTTTACTTTCCGGAATCCGGAAAGTAAAATCGGAAAAATTCCGAATTTTTTCTAAATTCCGGATTTTTTTCGAATGTCGAAATTTTTCTGAATTCCGGAATTTTTCCGAAATCGGAATTTTTCCGAATTCCAGAATTTTTCTGAATTCCGGATTTTTTCCGAATTCCGGAAAGTAAATTTTCCGATTCCGGAAAACAAAATTTCCGGAATCCGGATTCCGGAAAATTTTGGCCATCCCTAATATATATATATATATATATATATATATATTTTAGATATTTTCAGCCAGTGAAAATAATAATAATAATAATAATAATAATAATAATAATAATAATAATAATAATAATAATAATAATAATAATAATAATAATGAGGTACCCTTTCACCAAAATTTCGTTTACCGTTATTTCTGTGCTGCAAAATTTCCTGCACCGGAAATTTCAGCACATGGGAGGGGTTACATTACTTTCTTCAGTAAAAGAAAGTAATATTCTCTTGTTTGTCAAAATTTGTTTTCAATTTATATTTTTATATTCAAAATCTATTTCATATTAATATTCAGACTAGTTTTCATTTTTGTCATTTTTCAGTTTGCCATTTTTCCGCTGCCTATTTATTTTTTTCAGTTTGCCATTTTTCCGCTGCTTATTTATTTTTTTCAGGTTTATTTTCCTTTGCAATTAAATTAGTTAATCTATAAATGTAAGTAATTATCATTATTGTATTCTTTATTGCATTAATTATCTTATAATATGGGTGTACAATTATCAGTAATGAGCTTATGTCTGCGACCCCTTTTTAGCCTCTTACTAGCATATTAGGTATGTAGCTTTAAATGAAGCATTAGAAAATTGATTCGTATTACCCTAAATATAGCTTTCCCCGACTATTAAGGTAAGTTTTTTTGGTTTGCAAAGATATTTGTGTTTAGTATATAATGTGTCATTTATATATCACAATCCATATATTTAAGCTTTTGTTCTCATATAAGTCTCGTTAGCTTTATGCGAATATGCATGAAGCACACAAGAACTTGATATTCGATTTGGGCACTTTAATCTGTCCTTCATAGATACACTTACGGATCTATTGAAGTTTCCTAGAGTGTTCATTTCATGTTCTGTTACCAAGTACCGTCTATCAGAGATGCTGAATTTATTCTTGAAATTTTAGGTAGAGCGATAAAAAATAATTAAGACATTAAATTAGTTAGCAGCTAAAAAATTTGTATGCAAGAAAAGACATTTAATTAAGATCAGACGCGGCGAGGTTTATTGGGTGTCAGAGCTATTGGGTAAATCTAAAAGTGGTACTGCTTGTACGGGAAGGGACATAATAAAAGTAATTTGTAAAGAGTGCATTGTGGACCTTGGGAGGATGAGCACTGCTGCCGTCCGTAAAAAATGCTTTTTTTCTAAGGATGGGATAAGTGTTATCGTTCATCTTTTGTAGTTTTGACTTTTTTAATTTGATACCAGTAGCAACTTCAATCTTCGCCACTATTTTTGAAAAGAGATACTAATCCAATTAATGGATGATAAGGTTAAACTCCACTCCTGTATATTAGAGCTGAAAGGTTTTATTTAAAAGAAAATCGGATCAAAAACTTCGAGCAGGAAAAAGAAAAAGACACTAAAACAGCCTAAAACATAGGACACGTTTATTTCAACCTGACACATCGACCTCCAATGTATATATGGATATGTAAATGTGGAAGTATAAGAATGTAGCGTGGTTACTGTTTAACTACAAATGGATTAGCCATTCACTGAAGTTCCTCAGTCAGTTTTTTTCTCTATATTTCGAGTGTTTTACTTGGACACTTCTACAGGGACACACAATAACGTAAGCCCTTTTTCACAACATGGTCTCCACACAATTTTTGTAGCAAGAGTAGTAATTTAAAGACGGTTACGATTTTTTTTTTTCCAGTATTGATGATCATTTGCTATTCCGTTTATTTTACTATATACAATAATATATCCTAAGATTAACATTCCTTGAGATTAGTACACTAACCTCATTCTTATACCATTTTTAACGGATTTTTGTATATAAATTCAATTAACAAGAATCCATTTGCGAAGAAAATGGAATAAACATAAAATATACTTAAAATAAAGAGTATAACTAGGAGGTTAGTGTACTAATCTTTAGGATGTGTATTTGTATGTTGTTGTATATAGTAAAATGATAGTAGTAGTCCACGATTTGATTCAAAAATTATATGATCATATTGTTAAAAGGGTCTTAAGCTATTGTGGTCTCTGAAGAAGCGAGTTCGAAATATATGAACAAAAATTAACCGAGAAACATTTGTAGATAAGTAATCTGTTATACTATAGTACGTTCTATACGCTTAATAAATAATTACAAACGCGCATTTGCAAGAATCCCATTCTTTTTCCTCTCTTTCAGTAGGCGACACTGTGTTATCTGCATTTTGATTTTGTGTGTGTTCATAATATTGGCACCGCATTTGATTTGTTAGTTTTTTAATAAATTATTCAAAATATACTTAACGTTTTATATAATGTTCCACATAGGAATGAAATTTGCAGGTTAGATACGTGAAGTTTGGTCGGCCTTGTTAGGAAAGGTTCTTGTCCTTTCTTAGTCAAAAAGATATCCTGTTTGGTTTCTTACATTATTTTGTAAAATTTAATTTTGATGGATATTCTTGTTAAACGTTCTCACTCATGAATCACATTGATTGCTTCTTCAGTGGTTGTGAACAAGTTTTTGTACCTGTTTGGGTCTGAGAAGTACAGCACACATTCGTACTCCCAACCAATAGAGATTATTCTAATCACAAACAAAAAATGATAGAAGAAATTTATTGCGATTGATATACATACCTTGGCTATTTTTGAACGTACTCACCATGAACTCCCAGACATTTCTAGTAGCGTGGCACAAGCTTCCTCATACCCTCAGTGTAAACATCTGCCGCCTAAGGTCCAGAACTAATGTCTTGAATGTCGTTGAAACGCTTCGATGCAAGTCACTTTCTTCAGGTGAAGAAAAATAAAGAAATCGCTGGATGCAAGGTTGAGGTTATAAGGGGGATGAATGTGTTTCATTGTAATCTTTGAATATTGTTCGCTGATTTTGGATGGCATGTCGCAGATTATTCAATATTTGACAATATACATGTGGTGTAATTGTAATTCAGGTTCCAAGAATTCCACAAGAAGCACATCCTTTACGTTCCAAGACACGATTTCCATTATTTTGTAAACTGATGGTGTTCGTTCCCTTTAGAAGAACCGAAGTGCGGCCATTGCATTGACTGTTTCTCCGACTCCCCAGTAGCGTACGACATCCAGCTTTCATCCCCATCACTATAAGAAGAAAGGTCATCCCGATCCACCCACCCCCCCAAAAAAAAGTCAAATACAGCTATGTTCTTTGTGATCATCTGCCAGCATTTTTGGCACCAACCTCGCACACAGTTCGTTCGTGATAACCCATCTTGTCAGTCAAACTTAGATGCACTCTTTTCTCAAAAGCTTCTGAAAGCTCTTTTGCAAGTTTTAGTTATTGTGAACCGGCGATTGGCTTGCACTTTCTTGTTAATGTATTCCACCAGATCGTCCGTCTGAATACTAGGCCTTCCGCTACGCCCATTTTCTGAACATTTGAACACCCTCCCCAAAATTATTTGCACCATTGCCTGACCTTCCCCGCGCTCATTACTGTCAGTTCGCGAATGACAAGCAATTGCTGATGGATGTGAGCTGCACTGTGTCCTTTGGGGTTCAAAAATCGTATGACATGTCACTTCACGTTTGGCAGGATTTTGTATTACGGCACCTTAGTGCTACTCGCACTACTCCCACGTACCCAACTCCATTCCTACGATTCTATCTTTGTTGCAAGCACAGAATATACTAGAACATCGTCCTGCGCATGCTCAGCGTTTCCAACCCTGTATAAAAATACTGCCTTTTTTCCCACATGCTCCTCTTATAATTCCATATTCGAAATTGACCCTAATTATAAAGCCAGAGTATTGCGATGAACCTAAATGGCTCTCATATAATAACTTTTTTTAAAGAATGCCAAGAATAAAAATCTATCGTTCTTTTTATCACTCTCGTAAGTCATCTGGCTCCGATTTATAGTGACAATTTCATGATATGAATCCATTGCTACCTAGCACTGAACGATTCCTACAGTTCCTAAATAACAGTTACACTGTGAATACGTTGGTCCTTCTCTATTCAGACTACTGCCATCGTAGGTATAATGTTAGGCTTGAGTCTGATGCACGCCAATAGTATATCTCCATTCACTACACCGAAACTTGCGTTACCTATATCCTTGGACGCTCTAGGTACTCGGACCCGCTCCACCACATGCCCCCTTCCCCCAACTGTGTTAACATACTGTCATCATCATTCTCCCTTATCCGCAAACATTCAGTTATACGAAAATAGCCATTGGAAAGTGTCCCTCAGCCTCCATTACGTGTAGAAACTCACGTTTTGTTTATTCCATACTTCCGACTTGCCCCAAACCGAAAAAGATTTTTGACCTGGCTGAAAATTCAAATCTTCACGCACAAATTTCGAAACCTTAACTCTTGGAATTTCCCTCACTTCGTCTGAACAAATGGCAGAAATCTAGATGTATAAAGCCTGTCCCATATTCGACACCAGTATATCCAATATTTTACCACAAAGGTAATTCCCGCGATTGTTGTAGCCTCATTCACACCATCAAATTCACCCGATTTCCATCCTTCTATTTGGAAACTTTAGTGTATGAAAAAAAAAAAAAAAAAAAAGTTCGTACATTTTTATATAATAAACCAATATTAAGATCGTCCACGTAGTAGCAAACATTGTTCTTGTTCTTATATTATCTTTAATACCTAAGCTTTTGCAACCATTTAGCGTGTAAAATGCTGATAACGAGTTCACATATTCTAATTAACATTTTTATTAAAAGTGAAACTCATGTAATAAACTTCTTGATTAACAAACATTCTTAATCATCAAGAACATAGCCAGTCATATAGTGTAGGTCTATGTACTATTCTCCTAATTACTGCGCATGTTTCTAACAAGGCACTTTGATCCATTATTTTCAGTGCCAGCTCTTATCAAGCTGAATTCCCAGAGGTGTTTGAATGTTTCTTCAGCTATGGAATGTTTTGACTCTGAGAAAGATAAGCTAAAAATTCTCTCTTTTATCCTTTTGTATGTTCACTCTGTCGTCTTTATGGTGATGATCCTTTTTACCATGGAGAATTCTTTAATGTGTATGGTTTATTTCTCCATGTGTCTGTATCCACACGACGTTAACGCAGTATGTAATAATTTTTTACATTCCCAAATTTTCATAGTATTTAATTTAATTCTAACAATCAAAAATAACGTGCCTCTGAGTACATAACTAATAAACTCTATGACTTAGGAACTATATTATTTATCACCACAGAAGCAAAACCATTATAGATCTTATCCTGTCCTCCTACCTCCTGGAACTAGTCAAGAAAAGTTTCTACCCCTACCTGTCTACAAAATTAAGTATCACAGTTAAATTTTGCAGATGTATTACCTCACTAAGGATTGTGTACATTTCAATTGATGTGGAAGGGAAAAAAGAAAACTGACATGTTGGTTTATACGGTATTATTTTGATACTTGATAGTTTAATTCAGTGCCCATACGTAATATATAGTGCTCTTGTGTTCTATTTTAGATAAACTTTCATGTTTGTCCATCATTGGCATATTTTTAATGGATGTAGGTACCTTAAAATGCCCGTGCTCTAGGATTCGCTTTTTTTAAATAATAAACATTATAAATAAAAGCCGGGAAAATTTTAAGTTTACAGATGTCGAGATTAGGATTAAGATTTGATTTCTGGGCTCTCGACATTTATAGCCAAGTTAGCCCGTCAGATATGAGAGATGACGTCCCGGCGATCAAACAGGAAAGGGAAGGAAGGAAGTGACTTGGGACCTATATCTTAGATACCTACTTTTGACTGGTGAGTGAGAAAAATCCAGGAAGACCTCACTCAGGATGACTGACCTGAAAAAGCTTTTATAATTTTTCGACCGAGTCTCCCCACCGGGAATCGAACCCGGGACAGCAGCTGGCAAGAAAATCATTCAACGTTATAACTGATATCACATTCCAGGCTGGCTTTACTAAGGACTCCTGTTACTGCCCCGGCAAAATGATCTCGGAAATTACTTGGAACACGTAAAATTCCAGAGTCATGAGCGTCCAATTTTAATTTTATGAGAAAGTCGAAGCTTTCGCTGTTTAGTGTTTGCCTTATCTGATCGACCTTTGCTGTGAAACCATGAAGCTTTTTAAAACTTATTTCTATAGATCAGTCACTTTCAATTGGATGCTCTGTAACTCTCAGCGTTGATAAAGACAATGATGATAGACAAAAAAGGACTTAGTCGATGATTTTGCAGACACACTACATGTGAATTCATGATTAATCGTAGACACACTACATGTGAATTCATGAACCGAGCGTGAACAATTGCCCTATGGAAAGCAGAGGTCGCCCATTTTACTGTATCACGGCCTGCTCGGTTCATTAGAGCGTTCTATTATTCCTCACGTAGTGCGGAATTTAACACATGAACAACCTACATCCCGGCACTGTTAAGATGAGGGAAATGTTCCAAATTGCTTCCTGGGCGACAGAAGAAATCCATGTGTAGACTTGTCACGAAGTTTTAAAACGTTCGGAGCCTGAGTCTGATCTTTGAATAATACGTAATCAGAATAAGTTTCTGTCGAAACAACGCGGCTATGCTGCCTCACCCTCCCTACAATCCGGAACTGGCCCCATGCGACGCCTTTCTCATTCTCTGGAAGCACATCATTATAAGACGGTAAAAAGAGTGCAAGTAACTTCGACTTAGTGCCTGACGGAAATATCGGTTTCAGGCCTCCAGAATTACATAAAGCGTTGCAAAAGGACCAGGAATGTTGTGTTGATACAAAAGGATCTTATCTTGAAGAATTCTAACCAATTGTACATCTCTTTGTGAATATAATCCCAATAGATTATGGATAAGCTTCGTACTGTACCCCCCCCCCCAAAAAAAAAAAATGAAATCAATGAGCTTATTTCATTTTTATATTTGGATGAAAATTTTTGTAGTTATCTGGTGCCTCCATAATTGAGAAACCAAAAATTAATAAAATATGAACTTACCGGAGATGTAATTTTAGTATTTTGTACATTGCAGCTAAAAGCCTCAGTGTTGTTTGATCCAGTATGATTACTTATATTAGTGCTGCATTGTGACTATGATACTTCTGATTGATCTAGACAGAATTTAAACGTGAAATTTGCTGGTATTCTCCTCTTTATTAAACTCAGTTCAAAAATTATCTCAAATATTTTTCCAGTTAAACTTACAGCATACAATGAAATTGTCAGTATTCAGATTTTTAAAGGACAAAGAGGTTTGCATCAAGGCACCATCACCTGAAAGAGTTAAAATTTATTCAAGGAAATTATTAGTTGTTGATTAGTTCAATGGAGACTGGATGAGACGAGATCTACTGTTTAAGTTGGGATCAAAACTATTACTTGGGTTTATATCCAAGGCAAGTTCACTCTCCCGGGAATAAAATCCTAGCGCACGTGCGTTAGCCACTCTGCCGCGGAGCACTCAAGGAAATTAGTTTCCAATGAGTATGATGTAATTTCTGATAGTATTTTGGCTGAATTTCTTTTGAGTGTTCACTATTTCCTCTTCCTTGCTGTGTCTCAGAAATTAAAGAATATTGATGTAATCCATAATTATTTAGTATAGGCAATATTTGTAAACCGTTTTCGAGATAATTCGTGTTGTTGAATATTTATTAATTAAGCATGAGTCCTGGCGGGAGCCCATGTAGTTCGGAACCCATGTTGTAGGTCCACATCTTATTGCCTCGCTGCTGACAAGGATGCAAAACTCTAATTCGGCGATTAAACGGTATCAATTTGTAATCGAGCAAAAATATTCGGACAACGAAAAAATACTACCACATCTGACTGTTATATTAAGTACTATCTAGTATCTATAAAATTACAAAAATAAATAAAATTTAGTTTCTGTAGTTCTTTGAAATAAATAGGAGTGAAATAATCTGTGTGGAGCGACCGATCAGAGCTCTAAAATCTATTGGAAAATTAAATAGGGTGGATTGTATTCTGTTTTGTGTTACTGGATATTGTTTTCATTTAATATTTTGCCTTTGTTTCAGATGGAAGATAAGAAAATGAGGTCGTATGCTGTGATTCCCCCCATTTTGTTAGACGCTAAACAAAGAAAATTAATGTATGAAAATAATAATGGACATATAGACGATTTTATGGCTGAATATAAAGAACGGCAACTGTTAAACGTATGGACGAGTCAAGAAAAAGAAATATTTAAGGAAAAGTATCTTCAGCATCCGAAAAACTTTGGTTTGATATCATCATATTTAGAACGAAAGAGTGTTTGTGATTGTGTACAGTATTACTATTTGAGTAAGAAGACTGAGAATTATAAACAATTGTTACGGAAGTCGCGTCAAAGGACTCGAGCAAATCGCAACCCACAAAAACCGCAGAACCTCGTACCAGATGTGTTAAATACAACGGGTGTTACGACAAGACAAACTGTCGCACAACTACAACGCGAGTTGCAGCAGAAGCAGGAACAAATGCTGGATTCAACGAGCGTTTCAGAGATGGTAAACAGTATAGCAGCCTCGACAACCGTTACGGCTGGTTCGATTTCTTCAGCGCCAGACAACTTAACATACACAACAACAGTGACCTCGTCTGCTAACAGCAGCACCTGTGGCAGTAACAATATCATAGTTAGTGGTAACAATAACAATAATGAAATCATAGACGATAAGGACATAGACAAAGAGAACAAAAGCAGGTACGTATTTGTTAACTACATTGCTTTCAAATGCTAATTGATTGTTTACTAATTTAATCCACATTTTCCAGTAATCGTGACTAATCTCACGTGTCACTTCACATTTTTTTTTAACCTTTAAACTGTGTTGTTACATTTTTCTGCACAAACTGTTATGTGAGGTCTCTTACGTATGTCATTACTATTAAACACACTTATATAGGTTTTGAAATAAAACTTTACTTCTTATACAAGCTTTTAACCTTTAATGTCATATCTAATTAAAAAGTCAGTGCAAATATCTTGTTAACATTTTCTCATATATGATTTGTTTTTAATATACAAAATTAAACATTTTTTTTCAAAGAATAATATTATTGAGTCAATCCACTCTAAATGATAATCATGTGACGCTCGACCATCTCCAAAAAATATATTTTTTTCATGAATGTTTAACCTATATCAGGATACTTCAAAACCTCGATCATTGAATTTTTAAAACATCTCGTAGTTTACGCAGCGGTTGCTCCCAATTTGCGTTTTCCCCGATTTGAAGCATTTACGGATTATTCAACATCTCTACATGAGTAAGTCCTACCGAAATGAAACTTGCTGGGCGTCTCCAACTTGGTGCGGAGCTAAAACTTTGTCTTTTTAATATTTTTTCCTAAAACCACTTGAAAGGGGTGAAATCAGGACCTACAGTAGCAACGTTTTTGGGCATTGAAGACTTGTTTGGGAAGAGGAAGCATCTGACGTAGAGATCTGGATTTGTGTGTGCATGTAGTCTGGGATCACAAGTTTATACATAAAAATATGCAGACCTGTAGCTGCTCCCAAAGGCCTCTAAAAAGATTGTAAATTTGGGAAATTATGCCAATTTGGCATATTTCACTGTTCAAGATCTCCAATGGGCCTGGATTAAAAAAATCTGAAATTTTGGGAATAATTTCTCCTTTAGTATACCATAACACACAACAAAGCGCGTTTTTTGGTTTTTGAGCAGAAGGGGGTCAAAGTATTAAGAAATGATGACATACTCTAGGAGGTGTTTTGTTTACAAGTTCAACTGGAAATTCATTGTTGTGAAGTAAAATACAGTAGGATGAATGGTTAGTCCAGTCAAGGTTCTCAAGCTCGTTTCTTTCCTCTAGTTGTAACTCACTGTCTTGCCACACCCATAGCAGCACTAGTGAAGAATGCCGCTATCAGCAGAAGGCGAGAAAAGTCAAAATGTACACTTGACAGAAAGTCCGTAAGCACTCATTGCTTTTGCTGCTTGCTATATCAATGATATTCAGTCATGTTTATTTTTGTTTTAACTGTCAACTCATGTAGGAGAGTGTTATTTTTTCGTTTGATGTACATTCCCCAGTCAGTGTTTATAGCGAGTAAGTATTCACTGACTGGGAAATGTAGATCAGACGAGTCTTCTCTATGAGGTGACAGTTAAAACAAGAATAAATATGACTGAATAGCATTGATACACCAAGCAGCAAAAGCAATGAGCACTTACGGACTTTCTGTCAAATGTGCGTTTTGACTTTTCTCGCCTTTTGCTGATAGCGGCATTCTTCACTAGTCTGCTGTGTGTGTGATAAGACAGGGTGTAACAACTAGAGAAAAGAAACGAGCTTGAAAACCTTGACTGGACTAACCATTCATCCTACTTTATTTTACTTCACAACAACGAATGTCCAGTTGAATTTGTGAATAAAACACCTCCTAGAGTATGTCATAATTTCTTAATACTTTGATCCCCTTCTGCTCAAAAACACAAAACGCGCTTTGTTGTGTGTAATGGTATACTAAAGGAGTAACTATTCCGAAAGTTTCAAGTTTTCAATTTGGCAGGACAAATACATGCTGATATATTCAAAACAACGTAAACGCCTGAAATCGAAAAATCGCGAAATGGCGGCAACCGCTGAGTCACCATGCGATGTTGTAAAAAAATATTTAATTGTGGTCTTGAAGTATTCTTATATCGACTCAACATTTCTGAACAAATTACATTTTTTTAAAAAAAATCGAGCGGAAATTTTCCTTTTTTCTCAATCTCTTGGCATGGATTGACCCTATTGTAATATACTGCTGTTTCCCTTGGAGTCATTTTTCCTTATTTTTACTTGAAACTTACGAAAAGATTATTATAATGTTTTATCTTCGAACATATATTAAAATATTTATCTTAATATTTAATATGATTAAGTTCACCATATATATCTTTCCTCTGTTTTATCCACTTCCATACGGCACAATTTTGATGTCAATGGAAAATCTAGCACAGGAAACACAATATAATCGTAAATAATTTATAAAAGTAAAAGTAAATGAAACGCTTCTGTTTAGTAAATAAAATCATTTGTTTATTTTCACATTTTTTTCAAATGTCACTCAGCACATTCTTTAACATCACCATTTTGCAATGCTGTTAATCAGGCCTATCACAAACAGGTTCTTTAGTTCACTTCTATCTGTAATTGCATATCTTTTTCCATAAATATAGTTTTTACGAGCACAAAAAAAGATTTTCTTTTCTTCAAGCAAGTACTGACTCTACCGCACAACCACTCTATTCTCACGTTGGTCTTGAACTGATTTTGAAGATACCGAGACTACCAATTTTAATAACCAAAGTATAATTCACGTTTGTTATTTTCAGTATTTTATAGTGCCTAAAAAGACCCCAGAGCACAGTTTGAGGGTTAAAGTAACTGTGAAGCAAAGGGCAACATAGGAAGTATATGAAAAGTTGTATGAATAATGGGCGTGTTAATTTTAGCTAAGAAATATGTCATCTTATGGCGACAAAATGTTAACGGAAAATAATGTATTAAACGTCTTGCCAGCACTCTCTGTATTTCAGGGCGCTATACGTTTTCCAATTGTTGATATTGTCTTTTGTTTTAGTTCTTTTGAAAAATCGCTAATAGTGTTAGAATGCTAGTTCCCCATTGTATAAACTTTAAAAAATACTACTAGTATTACTATTAATAATAAATATCGATCTGTTGCAAAATTTAGAGTGAGCTTTCGTAATTTCCAAATAAATAAATAAATAAAATAGTAAACTTGTTTATCAAGAAATATCGTATAATATTTGTTACGATGCAGTTTTTTAATAATGAACAGCATCTTGCAGATTCTGACCACTTTATTAAATAGCAGTCTGTATGAAGTAGAAGATTTCGCAGATAAAGTGTAAGGTTATTATTTCAATTTTGCAGTATTTTGATAGACGCTGAAAAATGTATAGGAGATCGGGTGTAGTGAAGGCGGAAAAAAAAGAAGCTAAGGTAACTCGTAAACGATTATGATACTAATGATTAGAGGTTATTACTTTACAATTAATTAATACCTGTAGTTATCTTTTTTTTTTTTTAAAAAAAAAAAAACCTTCCTTTCCATGGTATTCCATTACAAACCTATGAGTAAAACTATTTAACCTAAAAAAAAGTACAGATATCTATTAAATACCAAAAAATACTATATTAGAACTTTATATTACATCATGCAATGTCAAGTTAAGGAATATATCAGTGCAGCACCTATGAAAAAGCTGTTAAATTGTTATCTCTAAACTAAACAAGTACTGCAGTCCATAAAATGAGTACTGACATAGACCTGCAATTCTGGCAGTAATTTTTCTTTTTAAAAAAGTCTGACTTTAGAAAGAACTTAATTTTCCGTCATGACGTGAGTTTAGTAAGTATTCTTCTGTCAGTCAAGTGAAGATATTGACATCCGATGTTTCGAATACGATGTCTGCATTTGAAACGTCGGAGTACCTACACCTGGCTGATAGCCTGAGGACACTTACCAAAACCTCACTTTACTGTAATAGGGGGAAACTAAAGATGGTAGAGTGTAAGGAGATATAGGTTCTTACTATCAAGTTCAGTAATTTCAAGTTTTTATGTGAATTATACATGACATATGATCGAAGCATACTGAGTTTTCAGAATTTTCCAAAAAAACAAAACTTGTGTCTATACAAAACGCAGTTTGTTGAACTCATTCTATAAAATAAACATCATTGGTCATATAAAGAAATTGAAACCTGGGGTCCTGTTTTCACTGAGACATATTTGTTGATTATGTTTGCGTTCAATGAAATGTTGACTCTTAGCATTAATAGGAGGTTTACAAATTGCAGGCGTTCGTTTGATTGATTAATTTATCCAACTTTTGCAAAGCTATGCGACTTTAGAAGCTCAGAAGAGCCTTCCAAAAATGTTCAGTATTTGTTAACATCTATTTACGGACTGTCCTGTTAAGTTCATCTTACAAGAGCTCAATGGGTAACAAATCCGATGGCTGTGGCGACTATTTCATTTGCTGGTGATGTAAACTTATTCTTTGCATTGAAGATAAATACTGCATAGCTTCGAGGAAAGTTTGGGATGGTAATCTTGTTGTAGTATAAAGTTACTGCCCCAAATCCGCGTTCGTGATGGAATTCCATGCTCCACTTAAACTTTATAAAACACGTTTATGCCCATTATTTCATTAATTCGAACTAAGTTATCAACGTGGCAGGCAGTCTGTAAAGATCCTCAAACAGTGACGCTATTGGGATATGCTTGTATTAAATTCTTTAAGTTTCTGATAGTGATGATAGATTGGGAGAGATAGTGAAAGCATATCTTGTAGTAGTATCCATTACCTTACAATAAGTCTTGAAGAGACTTACATTCTAAGCAAATTTATAAAAGAATGGGAATTCAGTAAGCAAGATTAATTACAAAATGTGATTTCATAATAAATTGCTGAACTCAATCTCTTCAGTCTCGATGCATAAAGAAGAGTAAAGCTAAGCAAACAAAATAAAGCAAAGTTAAGCAAAGTGCGCTTTTCTAGTTGTCTGCATGATTGAAACAATATATTGAATATTAAATACAACATTAAGTCAAGAACTAACTCTTGCAAATGAATACATTAAGGTAAGCCTTGAGGAGACTACCAATTGAGATATACTTCTCAAAGAGACAAATCAGTAAAGCAAAACGTATAAGACTTACATTGCAAAGTATCGGCTAAGTTCTCTCATATCTCAGAAAATAATGTCCAAAATAAACTGTTTGTTGAGAGAGAAGCGTCCATGTATGAATTCAATTAGAATCGGAGCGTTAGAATGTCTTTTCCGTAATTTTTCTCAACTATATATATGATTTTGATTTTTACAAATATCACTTTCATTTTGATGAAATCTAGGAACTGGATTATGCTAAGGCTATTTTGTAGAGTGTTTACGTCCTTCGGGTTTTACGTTCACTTTTCTTAAAAATAGTTTTGTTTTTCACCGAAGTTCCTGATTTCATGTACATGCTTAACAAAAGTTTCGATTTACGTATATGCATGGAAAAAAATTAATATTTCAACAAAATACATTGTAAGTTTTTAAATTAAAAAAAAAACTTAAAAAAAAAAAAAAACTACCTTCACCGTGCCTTGCTGTAGTTAATGGTTGGGATGAAAGCACACTTCGGAACGACGACGCACAAGCTTCTATCATTGGAAGGCGAAAGATTAGAATTTAAATTCGTCGGTCTCAAGTGCTCTCTTCCATTATTCATCATTCCAGTCTTTATCTTATTTTATTTCATTTTATTTATTTTTATTTATTCATTTTTGGCTCAGGAGTATTCTTTTGTAATTTTTCCTGCTTTGAGGAATGGTTTCTTTACCGCAGTCCTACCGCCAAGAGCTATAGGTCTCTGAAGGCGCTGGTCCACCGTCCTATTTGATACCGATTGTAAATATCTCTTCCATAGTTCTGTTGGTTTTTCAGATCCGTTAACGTCTATTTATGTTTACTTGTTTTTCCAGTAAACGTAACCTTAAGAGAAGTTATTTTTGGATGATCAGTGTGTTTCCGTGTAATATTTACACCACTTTGTGACATTCAAGAGTCCAACGTACTGCTGTACCCGATCACTGAACAATTTTTCACAGATAATTACTAATTACTCTTTTCTCTTCCGCATTTTATAGTAAGTATTTGGATGTTCTTCATACTATTTAACTTTCTCACGCAAATAAAAACAGTAAGATCGCATGTCACAGATTTGCATTTCGAATAGCGCATACACAACTGTTCATTGAAGTAAAGAGACAACTACTGACAAGGGCTCATACATCCCTTCATTGAAACGATGCATCATCAAACATAATGTGATGCTAGTTGTCTGTTCATTAGTTTTTTTTTTTTTTTTTGCTGCTAAGCAGCATTCCTCAATAAATTTGTCTCGATGTCAACAAGACAATGAATTTTCGTATCCTTACATGAACAACGTTATTTATTTTTAAAAATGAGTCCCAATAAACATGGTTTTGTATGGACACAGTGTGTTTTATTTGGAAAATTCTGAGAAATCAATAGGGGTAAAACTCAATTGAAGGGTACACATCTTTTATCGTGATTTTCATCAGAAGATTTGCTTCTTTCCTGGAGATCGTTCCACGTGAATGCCCACATCACCCTCTGGTGAGTTCGTCATACTTGAAGCGACCACTTTCACTTTGTCATAGTTGTTATCAGCACTTTCCCGGTGCGGTAAGACTTATACGATCCTAATTTAAGGGGATACATTATTAGAAATACAATTCTGAATTTTGGCAAAATTCCTATTTAATCTTTAAAGTTGAAGAGGTAATAACGAAAAACTTGAGCGATGTGTTTTAGAATCAGTTTCACTCTAATATAGGTGCCGTGTTATTGAGTCTGTTATTGTTGGCCATGAATGATATTTTTTATTATCGTAAAAATTCGCTTTTGTAAAACTTCTTTTATAAAAACTACAAATAAAGGGATTTACCCTGACGCCATTTTGTTCTTAGGTGCCGCGGTGGCTCAGTGGTACAGCGTTCACCTCTGGTACATGGGGTTATTTGTTCAATCCCAGCTCGCGCTAAATGAGCTTTTTGGTGGACAAGCACCGTGTGCGTAGATTTTCTCGGGGTTTTCTCGTTTCCTCCTACTTTCTTCATTCCACCATTTCATTCATTTCTCATCATTAGCGCCTCCTTTAGCCTAGCCGGTATAACGTGAGACGTAAAACTTAGATTTCATTTAATTTTGTTCTGCTTACTGAGTTTTATCGATTTTCTCCATCTCTTTTGGATAACTAACAGATATTAATTCTTTAAAGAATTTAAAGAGGTAACATAAGTGTTTTAGAAATAGGTATATTAGTGCGTACATTTAACAAAAATCCTAAGTGTAGAACTAGATTGTTATCCGAAAGTATTATTTTAAAGTTTGTTAATTAGATGCTTCTGTATTGTTCACGTATCACGTCTACTGGAACTTTTTCAGAGTATACGGACTAAATATCAGTAATGAAAGCCAACGCATAGAAAAAAATACTCATATTCTGAGTAATTTTAATGGAAAAGTACTACTGCATCTGTGGAAAAAAATCAAACGATATATTTGTTCATGTGCTTCATACAAACTATATTTCCTTTTACAAGTTGACCTTTTCTTTAATATCAGATATTTGAAAAAAACTAGGAAATCATAAGTTACTTCTGAAAAACATTAATCTTTCAAAAAAATTAGCAAAACCGGTAAGAACGTCATACATATCAATCAACAGGAAATAAACTACCAAGCAGCAATAGCTATAAAACTTGTTGCTTTCGTCTTATCATGATTAAAATCATTACGAGAGAAAGTCACACATCGTTCTAGACTTATTTAATGAATTAACTGCAATTATTTTTCACAACTGATAAAAAATTTTGATTTTAATACACCTTATAAAATAAATATTATTTACAAAATTCTGCCTTCTGTGAAGATCTTTGAAAAGCTACTTCCTTTTTTGCAGTGACATTATATTACAATGAATTACAATGTGCAATCATAGCGCAGTCAAATTAATAAAAAGTAAGGAAGAAATTAGTAACAAGCTGAAAATTGATATAGATGTTGGAAATGATGTTCTAAGCAACATACTACAAGTCCCCTGCAATCCCACCCGATCTTCGCCCGCCATTTTCGAAAATGGAACCTGGAAGTGTCAAATGAACAATACCCACATAAAATAGCAATATCTTCGTTATCCTTGGATTGTGGTGGATTGTATATAATTATTGTTATCCTTCAAGTAGAAATATGTAGAATGGGAAGATGTATGCGCATAGGAAATACAAATTCAGAACCCAATTATCTTCTTATTGTAACGTCCCTTCACACTTTACTCAAGCTTAGGACTGATTATAAATCAGTTGTTTCTACAAAACTAGAAACAGTTTTTCCATTCGCGTGTTTAAAAGTTGCGAAGACATCTTATAACTTCTCGTCTGTATATGGTAATGATAAAACAATTCAAATCCTTTTTATCGTCGTCTTCTTTTGGGGGAAGGAGTTGTTAAATTCCTTGTCATTATTTTGTTTCATTTAGTTCATAACTTTACTGTGGATAGAAGTACTGCATGGCACGTAAAAAATCTGAAAAAGTTCTTCAGTGGTGTGAAGTCTACTGCGCTATACATATTCTGTTAAATATGACTCAGTTCTTCTGATCCTCATCCTCCCTATGCGTCGTCGAATGTCTCGTTTTACTCTTGCCCAATAAAATTCAATCATTGATGTATGTGTTGTATTGTCATTCGAATCAACAAAATTAATGCTGATTTACTGTATCATGCTGGTATCCTAAAGCAGATATATCTGCTATATCCTCTCCAGCAATCTGTTTTTATAATTGTGACGGGTAAGACATTATTTGATATAGCGTTTTCTAAAGTTGCGGCATTTCTTGCTTACACCAACCCATAAAAGTTCTTCTAGTTTGTTGGTCGATTCCTCCAACAACTCATTTGGTGCACATTATACGGCCTGTGTTATATTTCCGTTTGCCAAACACGCTCCTGTCCACTTCAACTTTGTGGCCCTTACCTCCAATTTTGGCACTGGTTTCTATTAGCCGCATTGCAAGGAGCTCTCTAAATTCATTTAACAGTTTTGAAATTGTATTTTGATTGAGACCCGTTTCACTTGTAACTACCGAGGCAGGGTATCGCAGAAACCACCCAAGTAGAACGTCAAAAAACAAGTCAAGTTTTACTTTGTTATCGAAAACAGAGTTCCATGTCGAATAGAAGATTTCTTGCTACAGTTCCTATCTGTAGCTGAGTTCTTTACCTATTTAAAAAAAAGTATTGTAGATTGGTTACTATTATAATTCTAAATTTGAGTTTTCTATCGAAAAATTAAATAAATACAGTGGTACATATATTAAAAATATTGACAAATATGTTATATTCAAAAAGAAAATACAGCAGATTTCTTAAAGTAGTGGTGTTTTTACATTTATCTTTTGTTACTTTTTATAGTCACACATTTTTAAAGGAAAATGAACTTAGTACGTATATAAAGACCAGTATATATTGTGTACATAAATTTTGCAATTTTCCAAACATCATGTTTAGATTTCATTAAAAAAAAAAAAAAAAAAACTGATGTATCTTCTGTTCATAACTAAAAAGTAAATGCCTATTATGAACGTGTCATCCATAGCAAATGCTAATGCACAATATGAGTCTAAAAAATTTTCGATATTAAAGAGATTACCATTTAACAGTACAAGATAATTTGTAATATTCTACATGAAAATCGAACTCTTCATTATTTATGACGTTACGGAAAATATACTGTATAATTCATATTTCTTCGCATTGACAAACTTCCATAAATACTCAAAGGGCCGCGATGGCTCAGTAATAGTGTTCACCTCTAGTGCTTGAGGTCCTGGGTTCGATTCCAACCCACTCCAAGTGAACTTTGTGGTGGACAAACCCCGTGTGCGTGGGGTTCTCCACTTTCCTCACACTTTCTTCATTCTACCATTCATTCATTTATCATCATCAGCGTCTCCTTTAGCCTAGCAGGCATAACCGTGGAACGTAAAACTCAAAGATTTCATTTCATTTTATTTTTTCCATAAATACTCATATATGCTAAGAGACCTAAAATAGCTTACTATTCCCATTTTTACAAATATTACTATTGCCTCCGCATGTACCACAGAACTTCAAAGCTTGAACCAGATGACATTGCAAAAGAAATTGTTTCAGTCAATAAGTGGCGATAGTTCTACGTAGCCCTGTAATGCTTTTAAAGGTGTCCATGTTGACTGACCTGTAAACTAGTTGACAACTGATTAAAATGTGTATCCTTGAAATGAGATCGTGTAAGTCTTACCGCCTAGGGGTTCGAGCTGATAACTGTGACAACTGAGGGAGGAGAGTCACGTAGCATCTCACGTGGGGAAAATCAAGTATGACTAATTAGTCAGGTGGAACGATCTCCACGAAAGAAGCAAATCTTCTGATGAAAATCACGATAACAGATGTGTACTCTTGAATTGAGTTTTACCCATCAATTGTGTGCTCAGACTTTTGACAATGACAATGTATATGATATACAACATTGCCTTTAATGACCAATCATCCCTCGAAAGGAAAATTAACTCGTTCAGACGGCACAAATGCACCCATCACGTGTAGCAGTAGAAGAAAAGTGAGCACTCGGGAGAACGTCATACTGCCTTTTGCAGTTCAAATGAGCGGACGACGAGCGTTTAGTATAAACGAAATTGGCATGATCATTGGAGCCCACAAATTCGGTTATTCAATATGTGAGATTCCTCGTAAATTCCAGATCTCATAATCTGTAGTGTGAAGCTTAGAGGTGAAATGGAAACTAGAGGAAATGATAAAACCACACTTAATTAGGAAAGTCATGAATGCTGTCTCATAGTGACAGATCATGTCTCAGACGGGTATGAAACTACAGTGGCAAGCGACAGGGCTTCGGTCAGCATCTGGGAGTGATGCCAGTACACGTACTGTTCCTCGCTAGATGTTAGGACTGGGTTCAATGGGCGAACTGCAGCCCATAAACCAAAGACCGCACAAGTGAACGAAAGCTCCGATTAACACGACGCAAATGCACAGTGGGGCAGTGGAAGAGCAACATGTGGAGTGACGAATCACGGTGTATATATATATATATATATATATATATATATATATATATATATATATAATATAGTGGCAGTTCGACGGACGTGTGTGGACATGGCACATGCCAGGTAAGCGCTACTTACTGCGGAACATTATTCACACTGAAATTTCTCGGTGGTGTTAGTCAGTTTCTCATGAGTTAGACTAAAACTTCATGATGTTGATGCTAGCAACAATGAATGCCAACACCTATGTAACAATCCGACACAATTCTGCGCTTTCTGATCTTTGGCAACTGTCCGGTAGAGGGCCGTGTGGTTTTAACATACCAATACCAGCATCCATATAGCTCACACGATCACAGAGCAGTTTGAGGAAATTAAGTTGCATATTCTTGGTTGTCCGGCCCAAAACCTCTACCTCGACCCCATTTAACACCTTTGGGATTAATTGGAGCACCGGTTGAGGATCGATCGCAACACCTCAAAATCCCACAACCACTGTTTGCCATTTTGCAGGAAGAGTGGAAGACAATACCAGCCGAAGTCTATTGCCACTTTGTAATAAGTCTTCCTGGAAGGGTTCATACCAATTCACTATGAAATAGATACTATATTGCTGAAGACTGGCCACAGAATTGACGACAAAGAGATTATCTGAACTGCGACATTTCAGCATATGGAAATAAAGAGCCTCAATGAGCTTTCGAAATGCAAGACTTCTGCGCTACTTTCCTTTTGTTGTTTTAGTTTCGAGCTCTGGGATAAAGAGTTCATAAATGATACATCTGCATAGTTATTTTATAGCATTGGTCCAGAAATATTCTTCTGCTACTCTCTCTCTCTTGTTTTTGTAAAGAAAAGTTGTCTTCGGTTTACAATAAATATAGAAACAAGAAAGGATAAACACAAATTCTTGTTTCTTGACGGCATTACAAATTCAGCACTTAATGAAAAAGCTCCACGTGGACAAATTGAAAACCAGATACTATCTTATGCACTCTGTTAAGTGACAAAATTAGTACTTTAAACTCTACTCTATTTGACGTCTCTTTATCATGTTATATACAAAAATTATTTAGTGTGGTTATTTCATTCCCAGTTAAAACAGTAAAATAAATAAATAATTTCCATTTCCATAGCTGTCAAAAATGCTATACAAAGCTCATAAATTGTGATACAAATTTAAATTTGTTTCGCAAATTGCTACGCAAAAAGGAATATCTAAAGAAACCACTGATATACTGTATGTATGGATCAATTAATATATTAGTTTGTGGAACACCGGTTTCGGTTATATAGTACATGATTGCATGTTGACTTCTAAGATTTACATACCGGCACAGAATTGAATTCCTCTCACTTCTTATGGCTATCTAAATAGATTCTTCATTTACATTGACAATACGATCTGAATAATTAGATCGGTATATCCGGGACACGTTGCTATAGGAGGAAGGCCTTTTGACAGGTTGAGATGGTGATGTAAGGATAATGTAAAATAGGATCTGAGAATAGTGAGTAATAATAATTCTAACGGGCATAGCGAAGGATTCACTGTGGCCTTTAGTTTCAGCGAGTTCTTTAACCTTTCGGAAGTATTGACGATAACTTCGTCCGTGGTGAATTGTTATGCTTTTTGATAAATTACTTAAAAGTGTGGTATAACTATTGCTTCACACTTGTTACATTAAGTTTAAATGATGTACTAAATCACATTATGCGTACTTTTTCTTTTTTAAACACAGTCGGTGTATGTGCAAGTTTACCACATAGTTCCCAAAATATTTGAATAGAATGTGTTATATAACCGTGTATATAAAGTTTTTTGAACCTACAATAATCGGATATGGAGGAATTAATGAGAATGAGGTTTCTTAGTTTTTGAAATATTTATAATTTGATATTCTGTTTTGTTCCAAATTGCGACAGAAACTTAGAAGAGAAAAGAAGAAAGAAAAAAATGAAGGGAAAGAACGGTGTAGTGTTTATTCTGCTATGTAAATTAATGTGTGAGCTGGAAGTAATAATAATAATAATAATAATAATAATAATAATATAAAGAAAACTGGGTCCAAGAGTATTAAGCCATGGAGTGAATGAATGTGTGAGCACAATCTTGAATTCTTAGTGCAATAAGTAAAAGCAATTCTTTGGACAGCCAATAAGGAATTAATAATTCTGCGGTATTCTAAGAATATTTGCATTTGGCTCTAGTGTCGGTATTGTTCTTTATTTTATATATAACAATACATCTTGTATGCAACGATTTATTACAACGTAAAATAATTGTTTTTGCATCGAACAGAGTGTATATTCATATGTCAGCTTTTTTTCATATCTTCTGTGTTCATTCACTTTCAAACCTTTATATTCTAAAACTTCTTTATATTTGATTTAACATTTCCTTCAATATGTTTTTGTTTGAATCGACTTCATTTTGAGTTGCTAAAGTGATATTTCTTCGAATATGGTTCCACCAGAATAGCAATTGAAAGACTGCCAAGAACTGGCTAGGAATCGTTAGAGTATTAAGTTTCTTTTTATAACAATGGTAGCGTAATATAAATATTAAGTAAAGAAATGATTGTAGATTGTTTAAAAAGTTACGTCAAACATTGAATTGTTGCTGAAAGCTATTCACCATTATCAAGACTTCAGGAAGCATAAGGAACGGGGGGGGGGGGGGAGAACTTAATAGATTGTAAAAAGTTCTTCATTAATTCACTTGAGTCAGCAGATCCCTATAACCCTGATGACCATACCAAGATACTTTTATAGGATGAGCAAACTTACTAGACTGGAAGAACATATTTAGGGTGCCAAAAACAATAATATGAACATCGGATCTTTCTGAACACGTGAAAGATACAAAGCATAAAATAAAATGAATCAAAAAATAATCATTCATAGATCCATTGGTCTTCTTCGCAGCTTTTTTGTGGTACATTCAGAACTTTCGAAAGCGTTTTTCTTTCATCCTTGTATTCGTAACTCAGATTTTTCAGTTCCTTCTCGGATAGTCTTTCAGTTGTATGTTCCCGATGATATGGATCTTTTGATTTCATTATCAGAATGCATCTTAGAAATCGATCCGCACTGCTTGGTTTCTGCTTTACTCTATTTTTATTATCCATACTTACACAGCGTACGTTGTTCTTAGTATGAATTGAGTGTTTCCACTGTCCTAGGTATCTTCCGATCGTATGACAAATATTTCTTATTTTGTTAAAAATGTTCTTTAGCACAATTTCGTAATAATGTCCTTTCTCATTCGTTTCTGAACGCACGTATTTGAAAGTTTCTGCTGTTTCACATTGTTTTTTCATAGTTTTATATAATTGCGTTGTTAGTGTGGTTTCTTGAAATGATAAAATTATTATATGATAAAATTGTTAATATAAAGAAGGGAAGTGAAAAATATTCTTGAGTATAGAGGTAAGAAAATCGAAATTAATTAAAATGTAGTCGGCAGTAAAAGAACTGATTATTTGAAACAATAGCACAGACTGAACTAATACTCACCTATAATACGTCCTGGGATACAGATGAAAATGTTAATTAATCTTTAAAAAAAGTGTACTTGATGATTTCTGGGTACAGACTGAAACTTGCTGAAACAAAATACTTTCATATTTTCTGCTGATTCTGTTCTGCTTAGGAAATTTGGCTATATGATAAATTACTGCATTGAATTTAAAAAAAAAAAAAAAAAAAAAAAAAAAAAAAAATCAGAGAACACAAAATGAAACAACTAATGGCCCTTAATACAATTCAAGGTCTGGACGAGCATTGTGCTATACTGCAAACATACATACATATATAATTTCACCTAAGAATTATGGCAATAAGGTACATTGTTTCCCCATACGTTTACTGCTTTCTGTTGCAGGAACATTCGTCCACCTTTTCCCCTAGTAAGAAGTATAATTATGTTTCCTTCGTTGCAATTTTTATAATGAAAAACAATGCGGCCACTTTTTCATCCTGTTCCTGTAGTGTACAGTAGATTTTTTTTTTTCGTTCTTTATACCAACAGCCATATGACTGCAGACATAAATCCAAGCAGCCTGTATTAGAGTTGAAATAGTATTAACGTAACAATATATTGTTGCAAGTCCTTAATACTTAATTGTCCGTAGTAACAATAACAATTGTAGATGACTTATTCCACAATTGATTTTGAAGTCAACTCAAGATTAGTATTAAGTACAAAACAGTGTATTTGTTTTAGACTCAAAATACTGTTACAACGATTTGCAATTTTCGTAATAATGTGCCTAAAGAAATTCTGACGTATGAGCGGAGCGGAAATAAGGAATAATGTATGACTAGCATCAAATCTATTTCAAACAATATTGACAGTTCTTTTATCTGCCGGATTCAAATACACAGTTACATATCGTCCAAGGAACTTGAATCATTTCAGCGTTCAAAATTAACGAAATTGAAATTATTTCAATATTTAAAAATATACAATGAAATCCCTCTCAACAATCACATCGTTTTATCGACCACCTTTTATCAGAACTGAATTTCACTGGAACAGAATAACCGTTCCATAAGAACAATGCATTAGAACTTCCTTTGTGCGGGCCACACTTTCTTCCAATCAGTAACCACCGAGTTCTGTCAAAATAAAATAATTAACCTCTTTACGAGGACTGCTTTAATACAAATGTGTGTTTCATCAGGTGTGATACTTGTTGTGTAACAAGCGGCACCCAAGTAATATTACCAACCTGAGCTAATGGAGCAGTCTCGAGACATCGTAAAAGTATTCGGTGCGGGTTTGGACGAAGAGGCGTGCTTTTATGAAAGCATATACCTGCCGATGCAGTACCTCTAGCCGATATCTCGAAACAACCACCTACACATTTCACAGGAGAGCTTCTTTGTGGTCAAATTTAAATGCTTCAGTGAACATACAGTTTTATTACAAACGATCCTCCCGATTACAAACATGAACAAATCTTGCTTAACAACACTCAAACATGTGAAGATGGTATCAGTGGAAACGGAAACTCAAAAATTTGCAGTAGCCGATAAAGCTGTCACATAATTGTGAAGACAGGAAAGAGTTTTGTAGATTTTCACGTCTGCTAGTCTGTGCAATGTAATTTTAGAAGAGTTTAGTGAAGATGGTACTCGTACATTAGTGGGCACAGTATCAGTAAGTGGTATTCTGAATTTAAAGCAAATGGATGTACCAGTAAGCGAAAGTCAACAACCAGTCATCCACCAGTAAGCGAGGAAACTGTAGAGCATGTGAGAGAGTTTCGTACGAAGTCCACAGAAATCCACTATTGCTGAATAGCATCTTCTACTACTGAAATATGATGCCAGTCGGTTGGTTAATGGAATTGGTTAACAAATATATTTTCCTTTTTTTAAATTTATGAAATGTCTAAACTATCGACCTATGTTAGGATACTTATCGTTACATTTCCGAAGAAAATATCAAGCATCAAGGAGGCTTAGCGCTTAGTAGTTCTGTCTTCCATCTTGGCTGATACATGAACTATTTTCAGTCAAAAAATCTTACAAAAGAAATAATTAAAATACACTGAATGTTTCCGGTACTGATTGACTCGATCCTTTATATAGGAGAAGCAGTAAACAATATCGATCGTAAAATTAATAGAGAATAATAAATAATTCCTTAAATTGCATAGATTTAACGTACCATAGAGAGAGAGAGAGAGATGATTAAGTTTGTCACAACAGTTTATAGGAAATCAACACGAACACTCCATACACCTATAGGAAGTCAGCACAATTTTCTCACCAAATAAAATGGATGAATGAATTTCTTCATTGGGAATAAAGGTCTGCATGGGCTTAGACCGTAAAATTTTAAATACACAACCATATTTCTCGGGCCTTTTCGGGCCTAACTACAAATATACTATGCAGCGATATTCATCGGACCGTTCTTTTTGGAGAACGTTTAAAGCACATCTAAATTTGTAACTTGAGACACTTACACTAAAAATCTGATTATCATTGTGCAATTGAGAGTAAAGCTAACTGTGTAGTGGAGAAAAAAATAAATAAACATGCTTAGTTTATCGGTGAGTGAAAGCTTGAGGAGCCAGAGCATGACTGGTATTCCATTCTTTTTCTTCACAGCAATCGAAAATGACTGTTTTGAGAACTATCTGAGTGAGTTCAGTTCGGTACATATCCATTTGCATAAGAATTTGCTCACATTGACATTTTGTTTTAAATATTTGAAGTATTCATGTTTCCACTTTATATAAACGAAATGAAATGTGTAGTTTAATGTCCCACGATTATGCACCGAGGCTAAGCGAGACATTATTTATGTAAATTACCATTTTCTTCAGAAAATTCATATAGTTAGTAAGTGTAAACGATAATCTTTATTTCGTCATTCTCTCTGAATAATGTAAGCTTTTGAACTGCAAAATCAAACCTCTGATTGTTGTAAATAAAAATATAATTTTGCATTAATTATTTAAGTTTATGTAATTCGTGCTTATTTTGAGCTTATTTGATTGTTACACGAGCTCTAAAATTATAAATATGCGGACCAGGCCGGGCCCGGACTAAAAGTTCCGGCCCGTGCAGACCTCTAATTGGGCTGAACAGGCTAGGTTATTCAAAAAGTGAAATCAGGGAAAGGTAAATAGCTATAATTCTAACACGTTAGGATATTAGCACACAGTAGATTGAAGATCTATAAAAGTGGAAATTATTAGATCAAAATGTTACATAGATAGATTTGGTGATATATATTCTTAAACACTTTCATCCAAATTAAAGAAAATTGTTCAAAGCTACAACTTGAAAACATCAATACGGAGAAAACTTTAACTGGTTTAATAATCAAGAAACTTATTCAGGATGTGCGAAGGTAGCAGTTTCTATATGTGTATCAGACTAAAGATCAGATTAGAGACTCCATTGAAGAAAAATAGCCCATGTCAAGTTTATCAAGCCATATATTTAAACAGAAATTCAGCATAATTGATACTTACATAAATTCTCGTCTCAGATCGAAAGAAACATAATTGAATTGTTTCTTATAAGCATTGAAAATCCAGACCTCAGCTGCTAAACGAAATCCAAACAAAATACATGCAAAACATCATAAAAGAAATAACATCATAATTGGTTGTTTATTCCCGTACTACAGACAAATTACAATCAAACAGAGACAAATTTGTAGCCTGTACCCATATTATAATAAGAATTGTTGATGTGAATTTTCAGAAGAGATTTTCACATAAAATTCGGAGCCTCCATTTCTTATCAGACTACGTAGTTTCTAAATTCTGTCACCCATCCTTACTAAGTGTTTCTTAGAAGCCTACAGGTAGCCGAAATTATTAGCAGCAATAATGGTTTGAGCACTAGTAGGTTAGTAAACTTCCTTTATGTATATGTGTTATATTTGCACACGATTCCTAACTCATGTTACGATGCAACAGCTGTACTAATTTTATTCTAGCTTTCTGTAAGTTGTGTAACTGCAGAAAATTAAAGCCGAGCTTCTTATTTCCCTGGGTTTTATGTTTCCTCTTCTGGGGTAATTGACTGTGCAAAAGTAATATATTTTATTTTTGGGTAAGGTGAACGCAAGTGTGAAAAAAGCAATAAGTTAATAAGTAAGCCATATTCTGTTTTAAAGCAGGGAAAAGGTGAAATCACCCAGGGCTAGGTCAGGGCAATATGGGCTGCTCTTGTTCCCAGTGTAAACGCTGAATACACTTTTGTGCTGAATGAGGTCTCGCATTATCAGCCAAAAGAATCAGTCACACTGCGGCAAAGGAGACTCAAGACATTTTTGTGTGATGGCATCCTACAACTTGAGGAGAGCCCCAATATCTTTCAGCATTCATGGTTTCTTCTGTTTCAAACAATAGATCAGCAGCACACCTGATACGTCTCAGAATACGGCGCACAAAACTTTCCTGGACTGAACAATCACTTGGAACTTCTTCTTTCGTGTAGCAGATGCATGCTTTCATTCCATGGATGCCTGTTTCCGTGATGGAGTGAACCAATATAATATTCCTTGATGCCTGTTAACAACATGACAACAAATATTGTTATACGGCTCTCGGATAATGCCCGTGACACCTATTTTACACACTCTTTCCTGTGCTTAAAGATATTAACTATAATGTTCAGCATAGCACCATATGATAGTCCCAGTTAAGCTGATATTAAGTGTAATGTTTTTCTGTCTACACGAATACACTCATCCACAAGATCATAGTTCATGTCAGTGGTTGAAGTACTGGGTCTACTGCTATGTCTAGGGTTGTCATTAACAATATTTGATCGCCTTTCTGTGGAAACTTGACACCATTTCGCTACATGCTGCCTTGAAATCGAAGCCTTCTTATGAATCTACCATGAATATCAACAGATGTAGTGTTTGAGGTGCATAAAAACTGCACCGCTGATCTACTTTTGATCAATTTTCTAGACGAGTCACCATTTTAAATGTCCGCTTCTCGGGTATACATGGTCAGAATCCGAAGTCCTCCAACCTGCAACAATACAAACAGGTTATTAATCTAACTAAATTTTCATTAAGTTACAGTAAATAACATAAAATTTACATGCATTGTTGCCTTTTTTTTTTTCGTTCAGTGGCTCCGCGTAGCGTAGTCGCTAACGCTCTCGCCTTCGGTGCGAATAGTCCCAGGTTCGATTCCCGGTGGGGTCAATCCTGAATGAGGCTTTCCTGGGTTTTCCTCATTCACACCAGGCAAATGCCGGGGTGGTACCTAACGAATAGATCCCAGGCCGCTTCCTTCTTTCCTTCCCTTTCCCCGGACAGTGTGCTCGCCGAGGGACGTCACCCCTCATACCTGACGGGCTAACATGGCCATTGATGCCGAAAACCCAGAAATCTAAATCCTAATAGTTTTTTTTTTTTTTAAATCACTTCTCGTATATGGAGTTATACAGGGTGGCCCAAAAGTAGGTATATAGTCCCGTACTGATCAGCTCACTGTATTTTATATCATTTCTTATTTTTATCAAACAGGTAGACCTAGTTTCTTTATTATTTATTTTTATCGTCTTTTTACTTATAACTTAAGCCCGGAACAGCTGAAGCAAATAAATCCATAAACTAGAATGTTATACTTGATCAATGCAAGGGTATATACCTACTTTTGGGCCACCCTGTATGTTGGGGGAGAAAACCAAATTTTTAAGGTATGAGGTTTACTTTTATAATAATAAAAATCAACTAATAGAACGGAAATTAAACGAATTGAATTTTACCTATTTTCCTTTGTTAGTGGTTATTTTGATGCTTTTTTCTTTCTTTTTTTTTTTTTTTTTTTTTTTTGGTAAATATTAACATCGTACATCATAAAAGAAATTAATATTTTAAGAAATTTGTATTTCACAAAAATACGTTTAAATAAATAACTACGAAAATAAAAAGAGTATAATAATATTTTTATTTGAGCGAACTAAAACAAACAGTTAATATAAATAAAATAAGTTGATTAGATTCTGATGACTGTGCTTGTAAGTTTGCAGTTTCCTATATTTTTGGTATTGCAGTATGTATATTACAGGTTCAACTCAGCTACATATAGGATCAGTAATAATAATTATTAGGTGTTTTCCGAGTTCTTATAAAAGGCAAGTTCATTAGCAGATTGGTATGCAAATGAGTCCTTGCCATCGAAAATTAAATGGTAACGTAATCTATGGCAAAGTAAATTCGGAAATTCATTTAGGATGTGAAGAAGAGTAGTTAATGTAAATGGGTAAGAGGAACGTTGAAGGAGGTGGGGTGACGAGCAGAACATGGGGGGAAGGGAGATGAATGAAGCGAATTCATTAAAAGTTAGTCTTTTAAATCATAATCAAGAGTTTGATCAATTTTTGTGTATTTAAATTTTTAACCATTTATAAATTAAACTATGAAAAGTCTTTTTCTTCTTGCTGATGCTTTTTGTTCACTTTCCATTTCGTGAATTATTCGCTTTTTGCTGTGATTGTCTTTGCTGAAGGAAAGGAGAAAGCTCTGTTAAAAAAAAAAAAAAAAAAAAAAAAAGCAAAAATGTGGTTACTTCTGCTTTGATCTTCTGTATCTCTGCTTCTGTCGTGTGTTGTTAATAACTTCATATTATTACTTTATTGCTGTGCATGAGATTACAAAAAGAAATGGATTTCCGTGAAATGTAAAATAGAAGATGCATTTCAATTCAGTTATAATTCAGATGATTTACACGGTAAGTACCACCTTTAATTTGAAGAAAGACAAAATGAATGTATACCTAATTATGCATTGCGGATTATAATGCAGTATATTTCTCTCTCTCTCTCTTGCAAGGGAAGTAGATACTCGTTTATACCGTTCTGATGTTTTAAAATAAATGTGTACTGTTCTCTTTCATGTGTGCATGTGTCTGTGTCGATATATTGGCAGTGGCATAACGTACTTCCATTATCATGGGAGGGTTTTATGTTCAGTTCCAGGTACCAACAATTCTAATGTGTGCGAGTCCTTTGTGACTTCGCATAAATAGGTCTAGATTTCCCATATGCCTCATAGGCCTTGGTCGAAAATAGAACTTTTGTAAGACGTGGAACTTAGTTCGCAGTAGCTTTTATTTGCAAAGAAAATGTTTGATAGGAGTGAAGAAAAGTCTTGTAATCTAAATAAATAAACAAATAAATAAATAAAAATGAATAGATATGCGTTTCATAATTCTGTGTCCTGAGAAAGTGTTTTTCTGATTTCTGTTCGTTCCTTTATATGCAGATGCTGAGACACTAAAGCTCCCAAGTATTATTTCACTTCATTTGTAATCTTCAAGAGCGTCTTCGATATTTGTCAATAAAGAGCTCCAGGTCTGAAGTACTTGAGTACTGTTTTTCGAATGCCAATAGAACAAGGAAGGATTTTTTTTTTTTTTTTTTTATCGTGAAGAATTTATTCTATTTGTGGTATAAGAACCTTTTTAAGGCAAGAAAATGAATTCTCACATGTTGTTGTTGAAACACAAATAGTTATTGCTCTTTAAAATCTTACTCTCTCTTGTTGGTTAAAATATTTACTTGTTACAACTGTTGTACAATGAAGTTGTTACAACTTCAACTTCCAATTCGAAAGCTTGCTTATTGTAGCCTAGGAGATTCAATAGTGGTAGTACTTCGAAACTATTCAAAACTGTTTCAGACTGTGGCAACAAGCAATCGAGGGATTTCAAATACTCTTCATTATACCGTGCAAATTTCTCTTCAGTTTCTAACATTGCGTCATCGAATGTCCCATTAAAAATTTGCTTGAGGTGAATTGCTTCATCTTGAGTCGCACTTAGAGATTCTTCAACATCAAAATCTTTTAAAAGACTGAAGAATCTTCCGATTTCGCTTTAACAGAGGAAACTCAGGATCTGATACTTTAGTACAATTTTCTGTAATTCATCTTTGACTGTTGTAGGCATATTGTCAAATCCAGACTTGTCTTTTCCGCTCCAAAACTGAAGAAAAGGCATCACAACTTGACTGCTTCTGAAGTGCATTTCTCTGTCTTGTAATGCAATGTTAGCTGGCTCAAAGGTTGATAGGATTTGTAATATTAGAACGGTAATAAAACTTAATTGTAGTTTGCAACACTTTCTTTCAAGTCTTGTAGCCTCAATAGATAATTAAGTATTTACATGATCTAATTCCGCTTGAAAAAAATAAAAATAATAATAAAAAGAGAACAGATACTGTATCATTAAAATTCTGTTAAATAGCTTTCACTGTTTCCAAGTGTCCAATTTATTGTTGATCCATCAACCTCTTAAGTTTTTGGCCTTTGCTCATCTATGATGATCGATTAAAAAAAAAAAAAAAAAAAAATACAGCAGCTTGGCTAATTCAAAATACTCTTTCACATTGGGGATCGCTGAATAAGTATAAATTGTTCATGATTACAACAATGAATATAAGAGACTAGTTTTTAAGTTCTTTTGTAATTGTTTTTGAACACTTCCCGTACATTTTGTCATCTTACTAGCACCGTCGTAACACTAACAAGTTATTTCTTCTTTTCGAAATCCTGCTTTGGAAAGAGCTTCAAAGCCTTTTTCTAGTATGCCTTTAGATAATAAGTCCGATAATTGAAAAAGACACAATAAATGTTCATGAACCTTTTTTTCCTTTCAAATCTCACAATCACAGACATATTTTTCATACCAGAGGAGTCTCGTGTTTCATCTGCTTTCAAGCAAAGAAACCTGTGATTCACTTTCATCATATTGTATGACTATAAACTTTAGTTTCGAATGTTTTTCCATTGTGTACTTGAACAATGCAGTAAGAAGTCCAGTAGAGCTTAATTCATGAAGATTTAATTCTTGCAGATCTTTGAGTCCACACCCTCAATCCCCAGGATATCGTAGCTCATTTACTGCGAGAAAGTACACTACCTCAGCTACACACTTAACATAGTACCTGTTTCATATTATCAGTCCTAGAATTATATTAAAATCTTTGCCCCGCATTGTCTTAATTTGAGTTCTTCCCAAATTTAAATTGGTTCTGTATGGCTTTTAGAGGAAGAATGCATTATCAAATCCTTTCCCCTGCTCCAGTGGCGACTATTGCAATAACTTCTCATAGTAAAATCTGATCCCATAGACTATTCCTTAAAAACTTCCGACAGGGATAACAGAATTCTTCGTCCCTTAAAACGGAATATTCTAACGAAAGCTTTGTATGATACCCTTAGACTTTGGTAACTACTTTTTTTTTTTTTTTTTTTTTTCGAACTTTGTTTTGAAGTACTCACGTAGATTGGGCTGAGCAGGTGTTCGTCCCTAAGATCCATCGCTTGTGCAATGAAATTCGAGGTTGAAGCTTTTGCATTTAATAACTTGTTCTGAATATTATCTACTAAATCTTCAACGCCATATACAGAGCGGCCCAAATCTAGTTATACCCCAGATAGTACGAATACTTGCGGCAAATTTTTGCTTCGTTTAGTGGAGCAAACAATCTGAAAGTTTGCGAAGGCAAAATTTCTTAATATTTATTAAAAACTTTCATTATGATCTGCAAATTTTCGCTGATTTATAAAAATAAATTCACCACTGCAATTAATTTGCATCTTTTTTTAAATATAGCGTCGAAAGTTTGCCGTCGCAAACAGTTTGCAACTCTGTAAAAAACTTGTTTCGAAAAACTTGCTGAAAGCAAATATGTGATGATATTACCGAGTGCGCGCGCATCGTACCCAGAATTCACTGCGCTACATCAACTGTGACAAAACAAGCCGGAAGTGAGAATCGAGAAAAAACAATACATCAGAGGACTCCAGAATAAACTCACTGGTCTCTTATCAAATGTTTTTATTGACCCAGGCAGCCTGACGTTATTTTGTGAAAGTGTGTGAGAGTAAGTACAGGGATATGATCGTTGAGTAAGTAGATAAATTGCGATATCCTTTGTCTGTGCGTTTATCGTTCGCAAGTTTCTTATCTTTGGCAAGTAGCTAAAGATGTTTAATGCTTGCCACTAAGAAAAGACGGATCCACATTATAAAAAATGTTGATGTTTCATAAAGTTAGGTTTCACTTTATAAATTTGCAGCAAACATTACCTGATACATTTGCAGCAAACATGATCTTGTGATCGTGAAAACACTTTCTGTAATGTTGCTGCAAACCTTTTAATATTTTCACCAAATTTATCAGCTCATTTTCGGATATTTTGTCAAAGAAAATTTGCACAAAATATTTGCAGCAAAGTCCTGGTAAACTTTCTTGCTGTGCAGTCGCAAACATTTCGTTTGTATTGGCAGATGTTTTCATTTTCTGAGGCAACTTTGCTGCAAACTCAGCCAGCGTCAACTTCGTTATTTGCATTGAACTTTCGGCAAATTTTCTCATTTGAAAAGGCAAGTTTTTTGCAAACATTTTAGTTTGCCTTTGCAAATTTTTAAACATTTTGAAAAAGTTTTCTGTGCTATCTGGGACATCTCTGCATTTTTTTGTAGTATAACATTCTAGCTAATGGGTTTATTTGCTTCTGCTGTTTCGAGCTTAAGGTATAAGTAAGAAGACATTAAGAACAAATAATAAAGAAACTAATTCTACCTGATGGATAACAATAAGAAATAACATAAAATGCAATGAGTCGATCAGTACGGTACTTATACCTACTTTTGGGCCACCCTGTATTTTACTGTAACTGTTCATGTTGGTCACTTGTGAATCAATGGTTTTCTCGACCAACGACTGCAATACACACCACCACTTTAAATTCTCAGTAATTTATTGTTTTGTAATGACACTCGCACGTCAGATGAGCAATATAAACTTGTACATCTTGACAGTGGTGCCCCCCCCCCCCTCATGTCCATGACGCACCCCCCTCAATTGTCTATCTGTAGGTGTTCTTTCATGAAAAAAAAAACTTTGCGATTAATTTTTTGCACCCCCTCAAACATATTTATATATATTTTTACCTCCCCCCAATATTTCAATGACGCAGTTTGCGTGATAGCGCCCTTCCTTGTAGGCACCCCTGCATCTTGAGAATCTGAAAGATTATTCTTTGAATAAGCTTACTTTGTTGTAAATTAATGACTTTCTACATTAATTCATTAGCTTATAGTGAATATTATTTTTTGGTTTAAAAGTTAGGGGAAAAACACGTCATTAGTCTAAGCATGAATCCAAGTATTGTTTTAAGAGTAGTTGTGAAACCCGTATTTTCTTTATTAGTATGATCGCCCTTACCAAAAATATTTTTTAAATGTTCAGTGTAACTATTGAGATTCAAAAAGACAGTTGAACAAAAGATATGATAATTTAACTCAAAATATATATACTGTTCTGATGTAATATATATACACAAGAATTTATTCTAAATGTTTTTGTCGGTCAAATCATACCTAGCGTAAATATCAATTAACATTGAGATTAGATTAAAAGTCGTTCTTCTGTTTGGTCTTTTTATGGCCCCACTCCCCCTGTTACTTCAACTTTTGCCCTATTTGAGCCCCGGAGTGAGAAAAACTAGTACCGATCGACGTATGATATCTCGGAACTACTAAACCTGATATAAAACATAAACCAATTTGTGTTGATCTCTCATTTGGGAAGCACTATTAAATTTTTTGGCGACATGACCCACTGTGGGCTTTGTCTCAGACATATTGTGTTGTAATGTAGGCTAAGTAATGTAAAACAATTAGTTTTGGTATACAAAAAAAAAAAAAAAAAATGCTGCGCCCCTCCAAAAAATGTCTGGTCCTCCTCTTGCCTCCCAAGAAATTAAGGCTGGTATCGTCGCTAATAAAGATCCTCCAGAAAGAAGAATACACTACTATATACAAACTTCCACAAAATCAAATTAGAACTTCATACTTACAGAATTTAAAAGCAAAGAAAAATATAAAATAATTAACGAAACTCGATTTTGTTCTGGCGGTTAATTGTCCCGAAAGAAAATCACACTTTAAGACAAGATGTAAATAATAAGTGTTACTTGTCGTTTAACGAATATCCGCATCCGCGCAGATCTCTACATATTACTAAATAGTATTTGATATCATCATCATAGTCATCATAGATATTCTGCCATTATTGGCAGACCACTTGCTGCAACTGAGAAACTTCCGTGCTCCACGGTCGTCGGCCTCTTCGTTTTCAGGTACGATTTCTCTGTTCGATGTCGTCCATTAATTGTAGTCTCCTTCGCCCTCTCCCTCTCTTTCCTGCCACCATACTCTGACACGTCCATCATGATACAATTTCTTCTTAGCCAATGCCCCAAACAGTTTCTCTTATATATAAAATCGTTCTTTTCTCCCCCACCATTTCTAACACCCTGTCATTCGTTTACAACTTGACCCAGATAATTCTCAATTCTTCTCCACACCCACATTTCGTCAGTTTCCAGTCGTTTTTAATCATTTTTGCGTAATGCCCATGTATCTGTCTAATACAGCACAATACTCCATATAAAGCATTTTATGAGTGTTTTCTCAACTCTTTATTCAAGGTTCCACAAAAGTTTTTTTTTTTCTCCTAAAAGCTTCTTTTGCCATTCCTGTCTGTGCTCTTACTTCACGTTCGCAATTCATATCATTTCTAATAATATTACCTAGGTATCGAAAACTAGTCACTTGTTGTATTTTCTCTCCTCCTTCTTCTATATTTGTATAATAATAATAATAATAATAATAATAATAATAATAATAATAATAATAATAATAATAATAATAATTATTATTATTATTATTATTATTATTATTATTATTATTATTATTATTATTATTATTATTATTATTATTATTATTATTATTATTATTATTATTATTAAATAAAAATCTCAGTTGTGTTTGCGAAGTGTAATTTGTGTATAGAAGTCCAGTGAAAACTAATTTCAATGTGAACATGAGGTTTATGTGTTTACTAACAAACCCGCACGTCCTGCGCAAGCGCAGGACACTTGTCTAAATGATTGAATATGATACAAAATCAAATCGGTGATTTTTATATATCCCTCTCCCCTCCCCATGTTGCGAGGCACGGCATCGAAAGTATCGTTGTTCATTTCAGCGACCCCAAAAACTATAGATTCGATACTAATATCGGTCATTTTTAAATCTCTTCCCCTCCTTTCAAATGTATCTCCCCCTCCCTTAAGTTACACGTCAACGTGATATGACAAAAACCATTTTAGCTTCGACCCTCATCTAGGTTGATGAAAATTTGATCGACATCGGTCAGGTGGTTGAAAATTTGATTATCTTCTCTTCTCCGTCCCCTACGTTGCATCGTCAAAGTTAAATGATAAAAATTACCCCAGGCCCGAATGTCATGTATGTTGAAAATTTGATTTTTTTTTTTACATACATGTTTCCCTTCCCCTCCCCTACATTGTGCCGTCAAAGTAAAATGATGGAAGCATCCCAGGTCCGAACATGATCTATATTGCAAGTTTGATCGAGATCGGTCGAGTGGTTCAATTCAAGTTTTTATTCATTTTCATTTATTTACCCTGCTCCCCTCCCGTCCCATAAGTTCTACCATCAAAATGAAATAATAATAATAATAAACTTCCCAGGTTCGAACTTTATGTATGTTGAAAATTTGAGATCGATCGGGTGGTTCAAGAACTATTTACTTATGAACATGATCACTTTTATTTTTATATTTATTGATTTTTGTATACTTCCCCCTCTTCCCCATCCCCTATGTTGTTCGCTTAATGTGCAATGGTAAAATTCACTCCAGACACGAACGTCATCTATGTTGAAAATTTGATTAAGATTAATAGTTTGGTTCAAGAGTTATTAAGTTTATTTTTTTATAAATCTCCCCCCTCCCCCTCCCCTAAGTTCAACCGTCAAAGTGAATAGCTAAAAACACTCCCAGGCCAGAACTGCATCTACGTCAAAAAGTTGATCGAGAACGGTCGGGTGGTTCAAGAGATTAAGAGTCAGAAACATAGTCACTTTCAATTTGGATCTGAAGTTTTTTTGTTCACAGACACCGCTATTAATATATAGATGTCAGTGTTTCACGCTAATAATGTATGTAAAAACAATACTGTTCATTGTAATGCCACGCGTCATAAGTATTCAAGTAAAGTGATAAATAGTGTTTTAACTATTTGTGTGTAATACTTCTATAAACAATGCAGTGATCCTATGTAGTTGAACAGGCGAAGACGCATACCTGCTATGCAAGGTCTTGGTTTCTTTGCTTGATGGGAGGAATATGAGATTTCGGATCTTACGTTAAAGAATAAGACCTGTTTTATAAAACCTTGCTACTAAAAGGAAGAAGCTTCAAGCAAACAAACGAGTGTACTAATACAGAAAATGTATTCATAGGTGTTATTGATCGTTAATAAAATTTAATTAACGTTGAGTTGTTACTACTATGTCAGTATAAATAACAAACATTTTATTCAGATTGAAATTATTTTATTTTCTACAAACAACCATGAGCGAAAAAAATAAAACGAAAACAAGGACATTCTATCTTTTCAATCATCGTACGTTATTGATGTAATTACTGTAAGTGTAAATGATATTTCTTCTGTGTAACTAGTATTATTGACTGCAAATAAATAATACCGTTTCCAGGTTCGTTGAAAATGCGTGCATTTCTGTTGGCTGTTGTTCAATAAACCAAACAATAATAATATTAGATGTTGTTATAGTTTTAGAAAGTTATGGTAAGAAACGAAAAAGAGCTTATTACACACCTTGTAAAATCTTTCTTCTTGCACTTGTGGAGATCTAAGTACAGCACATTAAATAGGAGTGCAAAATGCTTTAAAAGAACAAAGGATATGCGCGTATTGTTGCATCCTTGCATTTATCTAAAATAGGTATAAGGTTATGAAAATCAGATGTTCACTTTATTGTATTTATTACTAGGTGAAATGCCCGTTCTTTGTATGGGGAGAATAGGTATATGGGGAATTATTTGAGGAATTATCTGAATTTCCTTCCCCTTAGAATATTTATTTCAGTAAAAGTTTAATGACAGAAGATATTCTACTTTGGAGATAAATAGTGAAACACCCTATCCCCACAAAACAAGCCTCTAATCAAATTGATATGATCAGAAAGATCAGCTTGAAGTGTATAGTATCTATCTTCCAAAATTCATTTCAATCAGATCAGACGTTTTTCCGACCCCGAAAACTATGAATTCGACACAAATTTAAGTAATTTTGACAATTTTTACCTCTCCTCGCATCCTCACCCTCACGCCACTGGGAGCACCAGTATTCATTTCAGTGACCGCGAAAACCATGGATTGCAGTCGTTTTACATTATTTTTACATCTCTCTCTCTTCAACTGCCGCCCCTTGAGATGTTTTACTCCCACAGTATTTTTTCCTTATTGAAAGCCATATAACTACCAAGTTCGATTTAAAATTGCTCCAGACGTTGCGGAGTTACATTACAGTACATTAATATACAGTACATTTATACACATACATCCAAATATATATCGATGTGGGAGCAACGTCTTTGGTGCTGTTCCTGTAAATTTCTAATCCAGCTGAGATGTTCGTTCATGCCCAGACTTAGCATTAAATGTCATCGCAATTGTAATCTAATAGCTTATCAACCCAAACTATGGATTCGACACTAATTTGTCATTTTGAGGCATTTTATTTTTCACCCTTTCTCCCCCTCCCCATGCCTATGGGGCTGAAATTGGACTTTAACGCTATCATGAGTGTAATCTAATCTCAGCAACATCGAGAACTGTGGATTCAACACGTAATATCGATCGTTTTCGATTATTTTTATATGTCAACCTTTCCTCACCATCCTAGGGGTGCTAATGGAAATTAAATGTAGTCTTAAATGGTAAAGGGAGTGGTGCTTTTCGATTATTTTTATATGTCAACCTTTCCCCACCATCCTAGGGGTGCTAATGGAAATTAAATGTAGTCTTAAATGGTAAAGGGAGTGGTGCTTTTCGATTATTTTTATATGTCAACCTTTCCCCACCATCCTAGGGGTGCTAATGGAAATTAAATGTAGTCTTAAATGGTAAAGGGAGTGGTGCCAATCAACTTAGGAAGCTCGAAAACTGTGAATTCGATACTAATATTGGTCGTTTTTGATAATTTTTCATGTCGTCATTGCCCCTCACAGGCGTACTAATGGGGCTGAACGTAGACTTAAACGGCATCGCAAGTGTTGCTGTTCATCTCAGCGACCCCAAAAACTATGGATAGTCGTTTTCGATTATTTTATATATTGCCTCCATCCACTCTCCCTAGGTGTGCTAGGAGTCTTACCCCTTCTTGAGGCTGAACTTAAAGATCATTGGAACTGCTATCAATCAACATAGGGACTCAGCTATGGATTCAACACTAATATCGGACATTTTCAATTAGTTTTAAATGTCACAATTTTACCTCCCTCTAAAGACCCAATGGGGGCTGAATTGTCCTCCTCTATCCTCCTCTTTACTGCGTACTTAAACAAAGACATGGTATCTCCAATGTTTAATTACACAGGCCTGCGAAATAAAACTTCGTTTTGCGGCACAAAGAGAAACAGGTGTTCTTGCCAAATGTCGGTCTTTTTTCATATCGCGTAAGGATTTTCTACGATGTTCAGATGAAGTATTTAATAACCTCCTAATTTGTGATAAATATATATTCAGTATCAATATATCCAATTTGTCCAACATCTACTACCAACAACAAAATGTAATGAGAACATTCAGTAGGTATGAAACATTTAAAAGAAGTTTGAAGTTAAATACACGTTATACGAATTATTTGCCCCGTTGTTTAGTTGCAAACATGCGCTTTGTCTTCTTGCGTTTGTGCTCTTTACGTGGGCTATCTTACACTAGCACCAACAGTAATCTGCCATTATGAACAGCTCCCATCTACCCCGATTCGTCATTTCAATCTGTTTAAAGTCTTGATGGAGCTTTTCTCTTTTCTTCACTCAGTGTACCGAAGTTTTAAGGAAGTAGCCAAGATAAGAGAGGAGGATATGTAACTTTACATTCATGTGACATACCAGTGCATGTATTCCTTTTGGAGCATGATTTTCACATTCTTTTCGTATCGATTATGTTTGACATTGTCCAAAAATTGTTTACAAGATCGATAAATGAGTCCCATGCGCGAATCTCCACGTCATTCATTTTATTTTTGAATGTAGAATCCTTTATGAGTGTGCGAATCTGCGGTCATCAAAAATGCCTTTCTTAATCTTTGAATTGAACAAGAGAATGTTTAAACTAGATATTGGAAATAAGGATAATTTTTGTCCAACGCTTTCACAAGTTGTTTTATTATGCCTAACTTAGTGTGTAAAGGAATTAGCAGCTAAGGATGAATTAATTCGGAATGCAACCATCTTCTGATACCAATCAAACTTGACATTTTGTTCACGGTTCTTTTTCGGAGTTTGGCGTTCCACGATTATGCTCCGAGGCTAAGGGAGATAGTGAACGAAATGATGGAATGAAGAAAGTGGGAAGAAACAGCTTTCCGCTGAAACAAACCAACTCACAGAAAGTTGAATCTACAAATTTTGCAGTTACCAGCGATTAAAAGTTTCGGATACATATGTCTTCGAACATCCCATCTTACAATAATCATCGTTTGTCTTTTGTTTGCCTTTCTTTTTTCTTTTTCCAAACAGAACAGACATGTTTTTGTCCTATGGTAATAGAAATTTCATTTTCTAATATTTGTTGATTGTTCCGTTTCTAATAACGAAGTCTATCTGTGTCTGCATTTTACGTTAAATTGTAGGTTCATTCTTCCAATAATGCCAGTGCTGAAGCGGGACGCAAACTCGAATCAATCAGTTAATTCCTAAATTTATTTAGATAATTCCCCAGAGGTTCGGTAAGAAAGACATTCTATGTTATATATTGTTGACGAGCAGCCCAGCTTTTCTATTATCTATGTATTAGAATAGGAAAGCAATGTCTGAATATGTATTCTTTTCTATTTTCAGTGATATTAAACTAGAAAATAAGAAAAAGGAAAGAAGAAAAGAAGACAAGAAAAAGAAGGATGAGATGTATAGTAGTGATGAATATGATACTGTGGATACCCAAGGTAAGTACGCACTTATTTTTTGTAACTTGCTTGAATGATTTTTTGTCCCCTCTTGTTCATCTGTAATAGTTGTAGATTGGTATCCAGAGTTTTTTTTTTTTTTTATCACCGATTCATTTTTCAATGATATACATTATGACGTAGATCGAAATATCGATCGATATATATAATAATAATTGATAGTAATATTGTAATTCTCTGATAAGTTGGCAATTGCTTATCGTGTACAGTTATACTTCGGGAAAGTGGGGGGATGGGGTAGTTGACATGTTTATTTATTTCTGAAATGAAGGTTACATTTAGTACGAGGAGACGTTTTTCTTTCTTGTCCATCTTAGAAAGGAAGCGACAAGTCTTCGTGATTGTAACATCACTCATACACCACTACATTTCCACTAGCTACCTTCTCGTCAAAGAAAATGAAATTACATCTTTGAGTTTTACGTCCCATGGTTCTGTCGTGTAGGCTAAAGGAGACTGTGATAATGAGAATGAATGAAATGGTGGAGTGAAAAAAGTAGGAGGAAATGAAAGAATCCCGAGAAGACGCATGCATAAGGTATTTGTCCACTACAAAACTCACTTGGCGCGAGTGAGGGAACACATGCACCAGAGGTGAACGCTCTCCCAGTGAGCCACCGCGGCTCCCTTGTCGTCAAAAGACCAGAGTATAGTGTACAGCTTTCTCAGTTTTTGTTTCTTCCTTCGTTGAAACTGCGATATCATTATATCTTCCCTTATACAACACATAGGCAGAACGAGTATATAAAGTGGGGCAATATGAGTAGCAACAATCGAAAATTGCAAGCGGAAATCTGTGTGATTTGTCAGAGTGATTCTTGTTAATAAATATTCTGATTGCGGCAAATCATCATACGGGGGAAAACAGATGATTACCAAGGTTCTAAGTCATTTCTTAGTGCCTTTCGAAAGTCCTCAGAGAAACCTCGCTCCATCACTGTTAGTGTTCTGTTCGTCGTTAGCCTGTTAATGGCCACAACATCCTCCTCACTGTCGTCCGACATTGCAGTTTCCGCTGCAACAAACTGCATTCGAGCACAGATATACAAATTCCATCCCATTTCTCGCATTGTTTTTTCCCTAGAAGAGGGGGATTTGTACATGTCATTTTAACAGATGCACAAAAATCAATCGGACTAACGTTAGGGCTTTTGACAGAAATGTCATGAAAGAGAATACCACTAATTTCTGTTTCGTGCTTCATGTCATGATAAAACAGGAGGGAATGAGTCCATGCGGATTTGAACCTGATTCTTATTAGCTCCCTATAAATAGGGATTCCCTCCCCTGTAGATGGTTAGGTAGGCAACATTCACTTCCACTTTTTCGTCCACCTTAAGTATCTCCAACTTCCCTCGTAATAGTTCCTAGAGCCTGTCTATTTCAGGTGTGCCCTCGGAAAATATGCGAAACATACTTCGGCCCCATCTCCGCCAGCCTCTGACGAATGAAACCCTCCCTTTTCTTAGGGAAAAGAAGTGAATGACCTCAGCTGTGTTGCCAATTTATCATTCAGTCATTTGGTCTTGACAAGTGAACATCGTAGTCTATTTAGAATGGCTAACAAAACAGATCACAGCGAAGTCCATGAAATAATTCATTGTGGCAACGATTCCGTTCGGCCGCAGCAACTCGTCTCTCCTCTTTCGAGGGAGGTACGGGAAATCACAGATCGACAGCAGCGCCAGAAGGGGCACACTTGAAATAGAAAGGCTGTAGTGACAATCACGATTCGCTGCAAGAACTTCCGCTGTACTGACAGTGAAACTCGGAAGACCTTTGCGAGAGGTTTCAGCGAGCGAGAGTGGGTAATTGCCGGCGTGAGATAAGTATAAGCATCATCTAATGTGAGTTCCTTTCCACCTAAACAATTTTTCTTAATGTTTATCAGTGTGACATCTGAGAAGGTTGTGGCAGATTTAATCTCTGGCCCATGTCACGTTGAAATGGTGGATTCTCCTGGCCTGCCAATCGACGAATTCCAGGAACACATTACATGACATTTTCGCTGGACGCATTTTGTCGGCAAATGTTTCTCCATGAGCCGCCATTTGGACGGCCATTATATCTGTAGCTGTGGACACTCCGATGATTAAGCCTTTTGCCGACATTTGTTTCATTATTCAGTTGGGAAAAAAAATGCGTAGAAGAGAGACATAAAGTACTTTTCCAAATAACGGTTCACTTAAAACGACGTTTCGCTAGCAGCACCACACTTCGGCACCTCCAAGCTGAGGCAGCACACTGACACATTGATAACGGTACCGGTTTCATGTTTCTAGCTGAACTACACAGGTGACAGCAGCGTTACCAGATCGGTCAAATATGAATCGAACAACCTCCTGTGTCACTTAAAAAAGGAAAGAAAAACATTACCATGAAACACATGAAGAATACTTTCAAAAGGTAAGTGGTAATTTTCTTTTATAGTATCACTAGTTTTTTCTTCTTTCCTGTCAATCGTACTGGACGCTCAACTTGAGTACGGGAAGCGTAACAGAACAAAATTAATTGCTTTCTTACTGTGGTTTGGATTGCTACTAAGTTTTTTTCTTTCCTTGAAGCACTGCCCACTATAACGTCATTTTCGCGTAATATGATGTATACCTCTGTTATGATATGTTTATATTCGAATCTGATAGCTCCGCGAAACCGTATTTGCCCAAAAATAAGCGCGCTCTTAATCCAAATTTCAAATGTGTAACACTAAGGTGAAGGCTAAATTTGCTGCTGGTTTCTAGATGTCGTAATGTTGTATGCTATTTAAAATTCTCATTTTGAACGCACAGTCATGGAAAAATTAATAGTAGCTCTTTGGAATTTTACGCATTTATAAGAATTTCAAAGAAGTTTCTACCTAAATATGCATAAACATACAATGATATATACATATACATCAAATTAAAGGAAATTTTATGTAGAATCCAAATCTACTCACATAAGTTACGTATCTTTACAACAATTGATGATATTCAACAAAATGTGTGGGAAAGGAAACAAATCCGTCATGCTAAATGTTCATTTAATGGATGACTCGATGTTGCTTTCCGTGAGGTCCGCGCTCAATAAGGTAATCCATGTTCCAAGCGAGCAGTATGGTTTCTGCTTTACTTGTTGTGTAGGTTCCCTGGGTTACGTAATTGTGTTGTTCTAGTAGTGTTACTTTTACTGACAAATTTGGAAGTGATATACCGTTTATAAATTACCGTTAATAAATATTGATTTACCGTTTATAAATTATTGATATCTGACATCGACATGGGTAAAACGTGTGACATTACATCACAGAAAGTTACTAAAACATTAAAACAATAATTGAGTATGACAAAACCAATGTTCAATTAGCCCGGATTATGCAACTGCATAAAAGTACAGTGGGTAGGCAGCTGGCCAAGATTCGGGAAGCAGGATGCATAAAAAGCGGAAGAATTGGCAAATGTGGTCGAAAAATATAATTCTCGCCTAGACAGAACAGTGCACTGCGACGGTTGTGTCTTGCAGACAGGTTTGAGTCATCAGCAATTCTTGCTTGGAGGGAAACATGTGGACGTTTGTCCGCGAACAGTGAGAAACAAGTTAAAATCAATGAGTTTGCGTTCACATAGAGCTGTCAGGAAGCCATATCTTACAGCGGAACAACGTAAAAGGCACGTAGATTGGACCAAAACTTACAAGGATTGGACACATAACCAGTGGCGGTAAGTTCTGTTTAGTGATGAGACGAAAATAACCATTTATGACAATAATTCATGCGCTAGAGTTTATCTCATGACTGGTGAAGCACATAATTCTGCGTGTACTGTAAAATCTTCCAGGTACTCTCCCAGTGTAATGATTTGGGATGTTTTTCTTTTAGTGGAATTGGTAAAATTCACATTTGTGGTGGTGTTGTTAATGTACAAACTTATAAACATAGTCTTGAAACGACAATGATACCTACGGGTAGAGATTTATTCAACGGTGGTTCCTTTATTTTTCAAGACTATTCTGCTCCGTGTCATCGCGCTAGAGTTATAAGAGACTATATGCTCTCCTTACATCATGTTACCCAACTTCCTTGGCCTGATAATTCGCCCGACTTAAACCCAAATTGAAAATTTATGGAGTGTTTTGAAGGATAAGGTTCGTGCAAGACATCCTCAGCGAGAGCTAAGTTAATTTAAGCAATAAACGGCGTCAGGCAACACTGCTTTTCAATAGAGACACTACAGAACTTAATAATCTCCATTCCACAATGATACAAAGACGTTATTACTAAGTCTGGACATCTAATCAAGTATTAGCTTGAGCCATAATCAATTGGGTACGGTTTTAATTTCCGTACTTTAACTTCACTTTACAATTGACGTCTTTTTCTGTTGAATATCATCAATTGTTGTAACTTCTGTGAGTAGATTTGGAGATTTGGATTCTATATAAAATTTCCTTTAATTTGATGTGTTTGTGCGTATTTAGGTAGAAACTTCTTTGAAATCCCTATAAATGCGTAAAATTCTAAAGAGTTGCTATTAGTTTTTCCATGACTGTACACACACACACACACACACATATATATATATATATATATATATATATATATATATATATATATATATATATATATAGATATAGATATAGATATATAGATATAGATATAGATATAGATATATAGATAGATATAGATAGATATATATATATAGATAGATATATATATATATATATAGATAGATATATATATATAGATAGATATATATATATAGATAGATATAATTACACCTAGTATATACACCATCTTTTCACGTCACACTCTTATGGAATGTAAATTATTCCCCAAATACTAGATATTTGATACATGGCAAAACAGTTTTTTTTCCTTAACGTAATTAACTACTTTTTTCCTTAAATTTTAAGGATGTGCCCGTATTCTTGACAATTTCATTATGTGTCAATACGATATAATCTTCCATTATGCCGTTCGTTTGTTGTGAACGTTTACTTTCTCAGGAATAGCTTGACTGTTTTTTTTTTTTTTTTTCATTCAGGCTTCCTCATAACATTGCCACTAATTTATGTACAACCCTCGTATAACCATAACCAATTGAGTTTAATCAAGCCATTTTATTGCGCGCCAAGAACTGATTTATACTGCTGGGGATGTCTCTTTGCTGCTTACAATTCCCTATGAAGCACGGTAAGCACTTTCGAAATCTATATAGTAATGGAACGGGATCATATTGTCGCACAATATAAAGTATTTATTTTGTACTGCTAGTGTATTATTCGGAAAATTCGTATCGGCTATTATAATGTAATTGCCCTCTAAAATTATATACCAGTTTGTGAGATGTATGTAATGTTTTAATGAATACTGCTCAAATTTGAACAAAATGATCATTTGGGGAGAAAAAAAAAATCTGAAAACTTTTTTCATAATTATGGTGAGTTGAATCTGTCGTTCTTGTTAACCAACGGTTTGGACCCCGTGGTATAAATAATTGTTTGTATATACCCGATAGTAAATCCATTTTATAACGTAGACTTGTTGGCTCCGATATGTGAAGCAACTTCTGAAAAGTACTTGAAATATATGTATGGAAATATCGGCAGGGGAGCATTTTGAAAAAGTCTGGAATACCACTAGATTAACAGTGTTACGAACCCAAAATAAAGTGGTATTTTTTTAAGTGTCACTACATCAGATTATTACTAAATTTAAATCGACATATTAACGAAAACTTAAAATATCAAATTTACTATTCAGTGTTACAAACTAAGGACGCTACAGTATCACAGACTTACGTGAAACCCAAATTTTGGAGATTTCTACAACAGTGATATCTTAAGTGAAACGAAAGTGTCAATGCACATCGGAAGTGTTTGAGTGTTGTTTACTAATTAATTAGTCTATATGATGTTGGCCATTAGAAACAAATGTAGCTTCCTTAGTTTGTAACACTAGAATAAATGTGGTATTGTAAGTTGTAAGTTAATGTGTACAGGTGGATTTGAATATAGTAATAACATCACTTAGTGCCATAAAAATTACTTTATATTAGGTTGGCATCACTATTTATCTGATGATATTGCAGAGTATGTCAAATAATGTACTCTTGTTGATATTCACTTGTTACAAAATTTCATCTATTCTTGTCAGTTAGTTTAAAAGTTACAAAGGCATTTCAAGATAAATGGTCCACCCTTTATACACTGACCAGCTGAAACATTATGACCAACTATTACTTTTTGAACAGTTTTTGGGTTGATTAAAGAAGCATGCAGCACAACAGAACCGCTCTCAGCAAGGATTTCACTCGATCAGTCAATGTAGCGCTTGTGCGTAAAATGGAAATGCCGGCAATATGTCAGAATTTGTGCGTGTAAATACGGTGCACCATACCTCCAACCACCTACCAAGATCTCGTTTCTTCCATACCAAACATTATCATTTTCCTGCGAGGCAAAGGTGGAGATACAAGATATAAAGTAGGTGGTCACAATGTGTTGGCTGGTCAGTGTAAATGCACTGGAAACCAATTTAAACAATAAACATATCATTGTGTAACTTCCATTAGATAGCCGTGTACACTAAAGTTTAAGTTTTTTTAAAGCTTAAACTTTAAGATTAAAAATGATCGAAATCGCTTGAAACGCTCTTGGAATGTATTCTTCATATCTCTTTCAGTTTCCACTTGAGTTATAGTGCGTCCAGTAAGAGAACGTCTCTGACAGCTCGCAGTGACATTGCCTCTATTCGCGTGTCAAGGTTTTCTTCGGTGCAACTGTAGTGGCAATTTAATTAATGGTATAAGACAGAGTGATCGTGGTTGATAACACTGGTATCAAAGTAGGGACTGCAATGTCCCACCGCATGTGGTAAGAAATGTCAGAGACCATCTCTTGTTGGCCGTGCTATAACGATCGCGAAAACATTTATAAACTTTGCCATGCCACTTTGTTAATTTCTGGCAGAGCCAATAGCCAATAAAATATCTAAAGTTAACTATGGTTGTAATTTCACATTAATAATAAAAAAAAATATTTTGTGCTTCAAAATACATCTAATTTGTAACATATCCCAGTGAAAACGTCCTCAGCATCATACTACGTTATTTGCAGAAATATATCCGGCGCAAGTACTGTTTAGTGAATACTATTAAGTTATGGTTAATAAATCCTTGGTTGGACTAGGCAGAACTCTCTTCCTGGGAATTTGGGGAAAGCATTACTCCCCTTCTCCAATCAGTTCTTCATTGTCATATATGATTATCATCCATCTTTGGTCTATATGCACCATCATTTCGTTGTCAGATTGGGGAGGTTCACACCATTGGTTGGATGTTTAATTTTTCTCTTTCATCACGTAGAGTCGAATGAACTCGGATCTACAATTAGAAGCATTCATAAAGTGGCAATTGTTGAACTATGGACCAAAATTTAAGTAAATTATTAGGACAACACATAATCATAAAATTGTTAAAATAAATAATTATGTTGTTAATATTGTTGGACTTCTTTGAATTTGCTGGTCAATGTCGACTCGACCAACCAGAGAAGAGCAAGTCGATAAGCAATATTCTGTTTCGGCTGAAATAATTGAAGAGAATTCGTTGATTGGATTGGGTCCACTCCATTTGATTTAGCAACTGCAGAAGTCTATTAGCTTCCGAGCAACTAAGTCGAACAAGTATGACAAGGGCTTATGCATTTAGTCCCTTTGTGAAACAGAAGGTGCAAGATTTAATGTATTCTTTACATGTATGTTTCTTGTTGTAGCCACTTTATTGTCCTGGAAAAAATTGGAACGGAACCCTTGCTTTTACGGATACGGACAGTCTATGTTTATCCCCTACCCCAACGTTTGAGTAGCCTCTTCATAATAGACGGGAGTCATTCACAGCTTACATGTATTTAATACAGGAAATAATTTCTACAAATTGGGAAAACGTCTTCAGTTGATCCCGTCAACTAATCCAGCACTTAAAAATAAATTTTCATCAGAAGCCAGTGCCCGGAGGATTACATAACAGAAAACTATTGCAGAATTTTTCCTAAGAAATTCATAACTAGCATGGTTGCTTAGATCTATCTTCAGCATTTAGTAATAATATTGCATATTCTTATTTGGTTACTTCTAGTACAGTCAGTAAGCGAATTAAGGGACTTTTAGAGAGGCATAACGTGTACGTCAGAAGAAAATATAATGATCACACAACCATTATATCCCGCAGTACACATCCATATTAACCTATTCTCTAGGGACACTTTTTTTTTTTTTTTTTAATACTACAGAAGAGGATTTTCCCACCATTACTCCAGCAATCCAAACACAGAATACAATGTTTGGATATTAGCCTATGTTTACTTTTATAACCAATGCACTTATTATATACTTCATACAATTACCACATAAGCTTGAGTAATCTAAATTTGTGTGACTTCTCTATGTAACGGGCACCTCTTATTTACGGACAAATAACCATGTTCTTTGGTGTCCATTATTGAGAGATTTCATTTTACCATAAAGATTACGTGAGGCAGAGAGAGTATAATTATGGTAAAAGGATATTGGCATAGATTTGTGACACACAAAAATAGAGTAGGAATTAGATTGCTGGGCTTTCGGCATCTATAAGCATGTTAGCCCGTTACATATGAGGAATTTTGTGAGGTAGTATTCCGGCATTTGCCTGGCGTGAATGAGGAGAACCAAGGAAAATCTCATCCAGGATATGTGGCCAGAAAAAGCTTTTTACACTTTTTTCGACCGAATGTCCTCAACGGGAATCGAATCCGAGACTGCTCGAGCCAAAGGCGAGAGTATTAGCGACTACGTTACGCAGGGCCACGTGGCACACAAAAGGAGTGCTAACTTGAAAATAAGAATAACTTGAAAAGCATGAGTACTAAAATAGACTTTAAATCTAGGTAAAATGTAGCGGAAGATAACATCCTAAAAAGAACGTTGTAATTACAAGTAGCCTTAATTAATAAATAATAATAATGATACAAATTTTTAAAAGGACGGAACAGGTAATACTAAGAAATCCGACAACACCAATAAAAGCGAGAATATACTTAGTAAAAAATGGCATCATCTTCCAAAATTATGAGCAAGTGGAAAAGTAGAACAACTGAATAATTTCCGGTATGTAAGTATTTATTTTAGATGCAAGAAAAGATATATCTATACAGAAGTCGGTTGATAGAAGTGAGTAATAAGTTGATTGGAAACAGAGGAAGGCAGACGCAGAAAGGAAGACACATAGTATTGTGTCAAAACAAGATAGCATCGATAGTCTGCAACAGTTTCTCAAACTTTTTTTTTTTTATTTATTTATTGAGTGGGGATTACTTGTTTGTATTGGAATATTCTCTCACCAAAGCACTCATGTCTTGTTCGAAAGCAAATTTATTTATAATGTTTCGTGCATACTTATTTTCTTAAATATTACTAATTAAAATTACCTTAATTTGTGATTGGTATTAATAGAAGGAAATAATTAGTTTTTTTTTTTTTTTTAAATGTAAAACAAGAAGCGTAATGAAATCTAATATCCCAAAACTCGAAGTATGACGTGACATGTGATCACGACTTATTTCTCAGTTCTGAACATTTGAGAAAATCTTACCACTGGAATTCTTTTAAGTTCCAAGACTTTTTTTAAACAATATTTTCGAAAGAAATGGCACAAAGTGTATTTACGGAAGCTTTTTTTTTTTTGTAAAACTTTAGTGATTTAACAGACAATCAGTAATATGAAAAATTTTGAAAATGAACCAGATAGTACCTACAAAATTCTATTAGGCTATATAAACGGCGCACCCAAATATTTGGTCTAAGAGACGGCGTGGAATTTTATTTGTTAAAAGTTCATAAATACTATTTGGCTCATGTTCTAGGTTGATATTCTTCATTATTCTTTCAGTTATTCATTATTTTGTCATACAAATAAGTGGTGATCTTAATTAAGAGTTTTAGCATCAAAATTTTCATTATCCAATAATTTTAATTCAGTGTTGAGACATATTAGGCTTCCAAAGAGATTGTAGTCGATTCATATTATTATAATCATTTTAATTTTTAGAATATCTAAAAAATACACACAAAATGTGGCAAATAGTAGTGTATCTCTTCACGAATAATATACCAGAGTTTTCTCTCTCCCCGCTGGTGTTGTGATTAGCACGGATCCCGTTGGTGCATTTGATGGAAAGATATTAACATTTAAACATAGTACGGTGGTTCGGATTTTACCTTAAACTTTAGGTCTACGTTACGCATAGCCTCAGTGCTAAAATGTACGCTAACAAACAAACAAAAGAATGTTGTCCATGAGAAATGTCTCGTCTCGAAAATGAGATGTAAGTCGAGACGAATTAGAAATATGACAATTCTCGTCTTCTTTTCGAGAATAGACGAGTTAGTATTACATAGTTCATAGTATAAAATCTATAAGTGAATAACGTGATTGTGCAAGCACAACAAAAAATATTTATGAACGTTTAATGATGCATAATTCATTATACAACATAGCATACCACAATAATAAACATGGTATAAATGGTATTTATGGACCTCTCATGACGCGAAAGGATTCTGGAAACGTCTAGACTAAATTAAGAAAACTAGTCAAGCCATATATATATTGTACATAAAACAAAACAAGAAAACCTTTTTTATCGTCACGTAGGCAACACTACAAAGGTATTATTTTTGTAAATATATAATAAATATATAAAAGATACGGATGATCTGTTTTGGTGATCTTGGAGACAGTAAAGGTTTCTAAAATTTCGAAAATTCGTAAGCAATCCGAGAATAGTGTTTAAATTTCTCTGCGTATTTATGTCTAGTACTTACACAATGCTCTTTTGTGCAATTGTATTTGAAACATATTTAAGTATACTCGATTAGCAAAATACGAACCATTGGTTGGGTGTGGTTGTGGGCTCTATTCGCAGTGGGAATGTAGAAGTATTTTTAAGTTGACTTATCATTTTTAGGGGATTTACTTGAATTGAATCAACTGGTAGCGAACTCCTAAAGTGCTAGAACCTCTACTCCCTCTGAAGAAAAAGGTGATATCCAGTATGATGAACATGTCTTTTAACTAAAAGCTGTTTGGCCGAACTTACAGGATCAGAAGTTTTACTTTAGCTCTCTCTTTTTGTAATATTCCTCCATCGCCAAGTAATGTCTTCAAATTAATGTTAATGCCATATTTGGTGGCGAATTATTTAACGAGTTTTTAGTACTTATGTCACCTTTTCTTTTCTTTCTTTTCTTTTAGCCCATTTATTTATATAGCGAATTATTTTTTTTCTAAAGTAAACTGGAATTTTAATAATGTGATTTTATTGATTTCTTTTGCAAGTCTAGCTAAATGACTCGTGTTTTTTCAAGATAAATTAGCATTACATATATACATATAAATTTGCTTATACCCTATTAAGTATTAAGATTGTATATAATAAAAAAAATAATTTTCATGAAGTAAGGGACATTTACATAGATTTGAAGAAGTCAGTAAAATAAAATCATTAAAATTTCAGATTATTTAACAGAGAACAATATATATATATATATATATATATATATATAAATCAGTGGGCTAAAATCAAAGATGGCACGTCGTGTTGTAAATACTACAATATAGAACTTACAAATATAACAATAACGTGCTGATTGACGTACTGTGTTGTAAATACTAATGTAGAGGAATTGTAAGTTCTTACTTTTTTTTTTAAGTGTGAAAAATGTGTGGGAGACTATATTCGTACACTCTTAAGAAGCTAAAACTGTTACTTTAAAAGGAAGTATGTGAACTTCAATAATAATAATAATAATAATAAATTATTTCAACGCAAGAAAAACGTAACTATTTCTTTTGAGTATATGTGTTCTATTTAAAACAAATTATTGGTAGAAAGTAGAAAGAGAAACAAGTAGAAGGAGAAAAATTGTAATTTTTGAGCAAGTTTCTGTAAAAAATAATGATAAAACAAAGTATAAGAGAACTTTAAATCAAGTACGACGCCCTTCTGAGTAGGTTTCAGTTTGTTGAGTTGATTTTGAGTTTTAACGTCCCTTTAGGTGTAACAGCTTTTTTCAGGCCAGCCTTCCTGAGTGAGGTTTCCCTGGATTTTCCTCACTCGCACCATGTAAATGCCGGGATGATACCTCACATAAATAGTCCCAGGTCGCTTCCTTCCGTCATCCTTCATACATGACGGGATAACATGGTCATAGATGCCGAAAGCTCAGAAATGTGATTTCTAATAGTAATCCTCATATATTTTAAAATTCGGATAGGGCATGTGTACACCCCCACATATTTTCGTTTCATTTTTGTTCATAAGTGATCGGATAAATAATGTGTGAGAGATCTGTTAATTTCGATAACTATATTTATAATGCTACTGATTAAAAAAAAAAAAAAAAAAAACTTTAGGTTGCATAGAATGTGTTGATCATTTTACAGATTATGACCGAAGCAAAGGGTTATAGTGTTCTGGCTTAGGTGTCGGTAGGTTTAGTGTTCGAACTCTCAATCTTCAGGAGAGGATTTCATAAATATTTTGTCAGCTACACAAAACTGATGCATCTTAAGAATGCGTGCTACTTTAAAAATGTAGGTGGATGTTTAATGAAACTGAATGTTCATGAAAGAATTAGTGGAATGAGAATGTGGGAGAACTAGGAGAATACTCACGAATACGATGTTATCAATCACAAATTCGCATGGTCTAGAATCGAACCAGGGGCCCCGTGCATCAGATGAGCACTCTTTCACTGAACCACCTGTCGCTGCTGCTTTTAAATATATTTTCTTTCTTTCGTCATTCTCCCAATATAAAACGAAACTATAGCAATTGTAGTTGGAACGTCATTGATAAAGGCAGAGGTAAACGTCGAGTAACGATCTCTCTTCGCAATCGGGAGGCCCCTATTCCGAGTTCCTAACTGACTTAATCCAGGTTTTGTCTTAATTGCACCGAATGAATTCTTTAATGTTCCGTAAAATACAGGTCATATCGACTCATTACAAACATTTCTTTTTACATATGTCATTAATTGGCACGTTTTTCGTTTTTCTTTTTTTTTTTTTTTACTGGAGTTGTGTTAAAAATGTGTGTATCTGTCAATAGTTCTACGTGTTTGTGCAATATTTTGCAAAACTGTTACGGAAAGTACATATAAAAGAACATGAAAGCACATATGAACATTCACAGCTTTCGTACGAATTTGTAAAAGCAATAGAGCTACTATAGTATGTATATTATTCTACATATGGTTGGTTAATTTTACTTTGCCAGGCTTAGAAACTGATGCTATTAATGCTCGAAACCCTAGTTCTATTCCCATTTGTCTTGATGCCAAATATGTTTTTTCAAAGTGGATTAGGGTCTATGCGACCCCATCAAATTTTGTTACAAAGAAAAAAGTAAAGTAGAGCTTTTTTTTTTTTACTATATGCTTTTAAGTACGAAGTAAATTTAAATTGATTTAATAATAATAATAATAATTCGTTGATACGATTAATTTTTGTGTAATTGTAAGTTATAGAATATCGACATGTAATTAAGGCATATTTGAATTAATGTTACCTCGAAGTCATTTTCCAAAGTAGGTTTTGTTCTAAATAGCATTTTCATTACACGCAAATATTAAGTACCTTCAGGATATTAGTTATTTCTTTTTACGTATGATCGACACGCTTCTTTCAATTGCCAAATGAAAGTCACAGTCAAAGTAATAAGATAAAAGAGCAGTTGGGTTACATAGTTATTGCTTGCGTGCGTGTTGTGTGTGTGTGTGTGGGGGATACATTCTATTAATGAGGTAAACAAAGAAAGAGAGGAATAATAATAATAATAAAACTTTCCATGATCAATAATGGCCGTATACTACTAAATTAATGATATTTTGTGCCAGTTATTCACTCTCACTTTACTTTAGGTGGTTTTTGTAATTTACTTTATGCATTCAGAAGGTTAAGAGACAGGAAGAGAACGAATTTTCAATATGGAGATTAGATAGAGTGATAGGAATATTCTAAGTGTCGTAATATTGTCAGAAAACATGGTGCGAAATGAGTAATGATTCTTGTCTTGACTACATAAAATTTTCATGCAATCAATGAGAACATTGGAACAAACAACAATCGTAATTACAGCGAAGAGTTACCTTTTTTCTTTTCTTTGTTTTTTATTGCACTACACGTAATTGGCGAAACAAAAGGTTGGTGTCGAACAGAAAAAATTCCCTCAGCACAAATATCGTTAACACACTTTTTCTGTATTGATTCAAATAATTTCGAAAGCTTTACAATATTTTTAATTTTTCTCACTTCATTCCTTCATTATCGTAACTATAAGTTAAAATTTGTCACTTTTAACCACTATATAATTTTTACAATTGACCGTAAAACCTAATCACAATAAACAGAAAAAAAATATAATTCGTCACTTTCTGTTATTAATATGAAACTTTTTTAAAAAAAACTTCAAGTCAGGAAAAGAAGCCACTCACAACAGAGGAAAAAGGAATTACCAATAAAATTTTTGAAAAATGATCACACACAAACTATTACACATAATACAAGATTGTTCAGTTGTTAGAATCACCAGAAAGAAAGTTTTCACTACAGTTTTTTCGAAGTATTTTGTGTGGTTTTGAAAGGAAGAATGTTCGTCTGTACACACATTATTTCTCTTTTTTTTAAAAAAAAAAAAAATCAAACTCTGATGAATGTGTATATATATTATTCTTGAACTGAGTCTTCTCCGTCGGTTTCGTTGGCATGACATAGTTTACGATGCTTGTGTACAAAATAATAACTGGGAAACTTTGAGCCGCACGTTTTACACGGATAATATTGCACATTCATATCGAGTAATTTGACTTCCTTCACTATTTCGGCTTTTAATTTGTCCGCTAACTTCACCAAGTCGAGTGTTACTGGATTAATATGGCGTCGTGTATGCTTTTGATAACAATAATGGCTCTTGAAAGTATGATTACAATAAAGACACTTGTATATAGGATCACTGTTAGTTCCATTTCCAGAACTCCCACTACCACCACTCGAATTGATGCTACTGGATGTTGTTGGATTTGTAGGGGGGCTTTGGCTGTCACTGTCGGATTGTTCTTCTGCTGAAGATTTTCCTCCGCTAATCAGGCCTGGTCCCATGGTTTTTGGTGCTATTGATGGCAAGTGTTGTTGTTGATGGTAATCATCTTCGGCCGCATCCGCTATTGGAGGCGATTTGCTGCCGAAGTCGCTAGGTCTGTTAGTTTCAGATTTGTTCCCGGAATCTGTGAAAAGGTCATCCAATGTTAGACCATAATTGTCGTTGAGGACACGATGGAAGCGAACAGGTCCATCGCAGCAGGCGACGTCAATAATTACTTTCTTGTTGGTTCCAACACTTTCGGATGAATTCTGGCGCTTTCCTTGACGAATTCTTTCGGATCGATCAGAAGTTAGCGAAGAGCATGGAGACGTTGAGGGAGTGTGGGTAGTGAACTGAGGAGCTGTTGACGTGGAGGGAATGGGAATGGGAGAATGTCGTGATGGTCCAGGCGATGACCGAATACATTCTTCTTCTGGTGGGTGATCAGGTGTGGAAGGGGACTTTCGGGGTTTGTTTTCTTCTTGATATTCTGTCGTGGTAGTCGCTCCCCCTGATGAATTTCCAACAGCTCGAAAAGGGCTTTTTCCTGCAACAGCGGTTGGCAGAAGTTTATGCAGGGGAAAAGTTTCACTGGGTGCTCTTCGTGCGTAAGACGGCCAAGGAGGGAATCCGAACAACATAGGAAACATTTTTCTGCTTGGAATAGGTTTCACCAACATTGGACGTTCTTCTGCACAAAACGATGCCATTGCTGTTCTTCGTTGTTGATGATGGACAAGGAAGGCTCGACAGAAGTCCAGTGCTCGTGGCATGTGAAGAAGATGTGCTCCCAACAAGACGGCATAAATGTTATCGGGACTCAAATCTAAGAATCCGGAATACATGAAAGAAAGAAGCGGAGCAAATGCTTCAGCACTAACGTTAGGTACGGTAATCGAAGTAAGAGCTGGATCCGGTGCCAATAATGCCTTAAGGTATCCACTGTGTGCTGATATGACGCTTTTATGCGCCGCGAAATTCCGACCGCCGACATTAACAACGATATCGGTCGGCGAGACGTCTCTTAGCCAAGCACGGAGGATCTCGGGGCGGTACAGCGAGTACATCCCAACCACGTGCGCCGGTGGTAGCGCCGATCACTAACTGGTGCTCTGAGGCGACGCCTCCTCCTCTCTACCAGCTTGTTGCTCATTGGCTGTAATCTTCTGAATATATTGGTCGCTGATTGGACGATAGGCGGGTCTTAGTTAAACACAGATCTCGGAATAGCAGTTGCTACGGCAAAGAAAACAACTGACATTTATGTATGTATCCTGAGGTTTTGACAGAAGTCGAAATTGAATCATTAAAAAGAAAGAAAAAATCATATGTGGGCTTTTTTGCACAATGTTTGATAGTAGGAGGTGAACATATACTTAATATACGTGCATATAGAGAAAGAAAGAACTATTAAATGGAATTAGATTCATGTAGTAGATTCTATTAGGTGATTTACAGCTTACTATTTCCCCTGCATGAGTTATGGAGAAACGATCAAAAAAAAAAAATATTATTTTCTATACACGCTTTTTTTTTCCCCCGCCCAGATTCCGTCTCATAGAGATAAAGATGTTTTAATGCTTTACCTTCATCTTGTAACAGTCAGAAATTTTGAAAGTGCTTTTTTAAAATTAATAGTTGGTTTTTGCTATTAAGTGTTTCGATATTTAGTGCAAGAAAGGTCACTGGTTCGATCGCAAGTCATGTGAATTTATTACAAGCAACATCCTGTCAGCTGGTTTTCTGGTAATCCCCCCCCTTTCCTTACACTATCTTCAGATCAGCAGATCATCTATGATTATTCACTTTCATTGATCATCCGTCCTCTTTACCGTGTAGAACATAGTATAAGGGGGCTCTGATTAGATCGCCGACGGCTACGCGAGTTCGTGGTGGACAGTTCGTATCAGTTGTTTTTTTGTCGTCTCCCCCAGTTCTCATTCCAGTAATTATTTCTAATTGTTTATTCTTCCGTTTCCTTTAACCATGGGGCATAAAATTAGAAATTTATTTAATTTCAAGTGACTTCTAAAGATTTCATTTCATTTTATGAATTATTTTGATTTGTTAAATTTGACATTGGGCCAGCAAGCGCACTTAGTACCCAATAACAGAGAACTCAAATTACACCCATGTTAAATCAGTTTGGCGCTCGATAATGTGGTGTATAATGATAAGAAATCTGATTTTGCTTAATTTCCAAAATGAGGAGTTCAGTTGTGTGTAAAGTCAATTCTAAATTGAGAGGTGCGGTAGCTCAGTGGTAGAGAGTTTACGTCCGGTGCTTGGGGTCCCTGGTTCGATCCCAGCTCGCGCCGTGTGGACTTTGTGGTGCACAAACACCGTGCTCGTGGGTTTTCTCGGGATTCTTCCGTTTCCTCCCACTTTCTTCATTCCACCATTTCATTCATTTCTCATCATCGCCGTCTCCTTTAGCCTAACCGGCATAACCGTGGGACGTAAAACTCAAAGATTTCATTTAATTTCAATTCTAAATTGAAAACTTTCTCGGGCATTTTTTTTTTCGGAATTTTTCCGAATTGGTTGCGATAAAAGTTCTCCCAGCATGACATGATCTCGAAACACGATGCTGAAATTCACGGTCGTTTCAGTCGAATTCTTGTTTATTCTGTTGTTGAATATATTATTATTTGTGCTATTATATGAAAGTTTTAAACTATTAATTTTACACGAAGATGGTACGAATCAACACAAAAATATGGAAAATGTTAAATGTATTTACAATGTTTGATATCTGTTAGAAAATACTTATTCGTATTTGAAACAGTAGACCTACTTTCTCGAATAAAAACACAGCGAATGACACACAATATTTAATGTGTGCCCTTATGTAAAATTGGGACAGAAATTATTAGAAAACTTAAATTAGCAGTTCAACAAGAAGACTAGTACAACTACTCATTTTACCCAAATAGTTCATTACATTAGTGAAAACCGCAACAATATATCACGTAGTCTAAAATGTAGTTAGGCTTTTGCGCATGAGTTAGCATTAGAGTCCATCAGTCGCAGCGGGTCCGACCTAACGTAATTTGACAGTTGATAGTTAAAGCTAGTGGATGTGCAAAAGTGTTGGAATTCTTAGAATTAGACGTTGAATGAACTTTCCGCAAAACTGCGCTACATTTTACAATTTCATTTCGATAAAGGTGCAAATTGTCTAAAGCAGCCTTCGTCAACTCTTTGCTGCTGTGGCGTAATATACTCCTTCCGTTGAGACAGAAATTTTCCTGGACTCATTTATTTACAAACTTATGAGAGAAATGAATGTTCTTGAATGGTTAATTTGGTTTCTTTCTTTCTCAGTAACTACATGCAAATGTTCATATAGTTCTTGAGTACTTTTGATATATGTTGTCTATTTTGGCTGTTTTGTATGCCTATTTATTTATTTATTAATTTTTGTCTTTGTTTTATTAATTTTTGCGCCTGTGTTTCCTGTTTTAAGTGCTTAAAATTCCACAAGCTACTAACAAAAAAATTGTAAAGAGTCACGATTGTTCATAGATAGAACGACTATATCTGGTACCAAAAGTCGGATATTTGATCTCAGGTCATGGTGAGTTCGTTGCGGACGACATTGAAAGATTCAAGTATGGGGGCGGAGAGGAATACGTTCATATATGGAAGGTTAGAATTGGAGAAATAAACGATCGGACATCATCCATATTCTGGGGAAAAATTGTGATTTCGTGAAGGATAAGAATCAAACTTTCAGTCGAACATGTAGAAGTTTGAGAAATGAAAAGTTTACTTCCTACAATGGTTTCTGAAATGCTACAGAGGAGAGATGGTTAATTAAAGTGAATGATTGTGAAATTAAATTTTTGTACTCCCATCAGGAATCGAACCCAGGATTAGGGATGCGCACGAGACGAGTCGAGACAGAATTTTCCTGGCAAAATTCGAGTCGAGACATCACTTTTACAGCATATTTTCGAGACGAGACAGTCTCAGATCTTGTCTCGTGCGCATCCCTACCCAGGATCTTGTGTATCAAAGAGACATGCGCTAACCACCAGACCAGCAATGAGATGTTGTAGAAAATCGAGACTAACATGCAAATAAAATTTTCCGTGGATTAGAATGTTAGCTTTAGACCGTTCGAACTCGTATACTCTTTGACCAGATTTCGTATCTTTACTAATTTAGGTTAGTACTAAATTACCATGGTTAGGTATATACCATGATTAGATCCACGATTGTTGGGGGAGCTTGTTTACTTCTGAGACCTTGTAGTATTTCAGACATTGAACTTTCTCGCTTATCATGCACCTTGAACATGATTTTTTCGACACAGTGCTACGCCTGTTTGAGTATTTACAATAAATAACATTCATAATACAAATAACGGTATATTTCCGATTTTCTCCTCCCTCGAAAGTATTGACATCGTTGAGATAAGTGAGAAGAAAATGATTGATCAGTAGCATTCTCTGTGGATGAGTGGTTAAGTTCATCGCTTCAAAACAGAGTTCTTGGTGTTAAACCCGTCTTCTAAAGCTATGATTTTTTTTTTAATTCTTCATTTTCCCAATATTAAAATCATCTTATGCAATCATCTCATGCTTCAAAAGGAATTCTACACCTTGATTGACAACTGCGGGTATGATTCTCACAGATTTGAAACAGAAACTTCCTTATGCTTCAGAAAATCGCTATTTTCCTCATAGTATATATGCTGTCCGATCATTTGTTTCTCCAATTCTAAATTGGCATAGAGGGGCCGCGGTGGCTCAGTGGTAGAGCGTTTACCTCTGGTGCATGGGGTCTCGCGTTCAAACCCTGCTCCTGCCAAGTAAATTTTGTGGTGGACAAACACAGTTTGCGTGGGTTTTCTCGGGGATCTCCCGTTTCCTCCCACTTTCTTCATTCCACCATTTCATTCATTTCTCATAATCACCGTCTCCTTTAGCCTAACCGGCATAACCGTGGGACGTAAAACTCAGATTTCATTTCATTTTTTCTAAATTGGCATATGAATATATCCCTCTCTGTCTGTCTCTCAGTGTCGTCCGTCACAAACTCACATCGCCTGGGATCAAACCTCCGACTCTTGAAACGAGATGTAAGCGCTCTACCAATGGGCCATTGTGACACCCTATAGGTTCGTTGTTAGTAGGCTGCGGATGTTTAGGCACTTCAAACACAAATACAAAAATTAGAAGAAAAAACGTATTTCCAAAATGCTCTTCCCAGTGAGTACCAATCACAGACAAAGTGGATGATATTCTGGCAAAAGATGAACAAGAGCTGCGTGAGTGTTAAATTATTGGAGAAAGCTGGCTAAAAATAGCCTGTTACCCGGTGGTTATATGCAACTCGTTTTACTTGGGTGAATTTCAATTGCGGCATATTTTAGGATTTTTTTTCTGGCATTGCAGGAATTATTTGATTTTGTTAAAATAATTGATTAATTAGAAAGATATAAACTTTCCTTGGAAATTGCTTATTCTAATTAGCGAAAACCATATCAAAAGTGACCAACTGTCCTTGATGTAACCGCGTACGGCCATACGTACTTAAATGCGCCGCTGTTCTCCATTTGTTCGCAATGCATTACATGTGAAATAATTCTGATTATATTATTATTTGTTTAATTTTATCAGTTGATTGTTTAAAACTTTTCGTTTGATATTGTATTTAGTGTTAAATAATGTAGGGAACAAGTTGTGTAGCCTGTATCTCAAGATATTTTGAGCAGATAAACAAATGAAATATAAACTTCAATGATTGATTGCGGTTTTCATCCAGAAAGCTAAGTGTGGTGAATTAGTAAAATTGCAGAAATAAACAAAGGACTATAACAGAACAAATTATACTTTAAACGGAGTAAATAAGTAATATATGTACTCTGAGGTTAATTTGGGTAATTAGATTTCCAGAGTTGGTAGAATACGAGGGATTTTGCAACGCCGGAGCAACACTAAAATTAGAAGAGAAAGTATAGTTTTTGTAACCAGCAAGTTAACATGAAAACTATGCTGCTGTAAAGAGTTTTAGATTAGGAGACTCCCACATCCCTCTGCCACTAAAACTACGAAATTACGAACTATCAACAATAACAGTTAAATAATTAAATTAACTTTTATCAAAGTTACAAGTTTACAATCCGATAAGTACATGTAGTATTTCAGGTTATTTCCAATTAAATTTTTTATAGACTATATGCAGGTAAAAAAAAAATGTACCCGGAACTGATATATGAAGGTACTTGGAAGTTATGTACAGGGCCGTCGCGAGGGCGGGGCGACCAGGATGATCGCCTCGGGCGCCGCGACCAGAGGGGGCACCAGAACGACAAATCAACAAAATTCAAGTTATGATCTTTACACTGCATGTTTTGCAAGAACGTATTGTTAACATCGTCCTGCAAAACAGACATTAACAAAACGTTTACATTTTGATTTTGAACATAAATTATAATTGTAGGGTGGCTTTCTTTACAGATTGAATTGTAGTAAATACAAATAATTACAAACGTCACCTGAAAATGTTACTTTAGTACTTCAACACTATGATAAATTTACTGAAAAATTTATGTGTTAATCTTAAGGAAAGAAGAGTTTATTTTGTTGGTTTTTAGGGAAAGTCAGAAAATTACTGCTTTTTGAAATCATTTACACATTGAACTTTAACATTTGTATGGATATTTGTATTCTATGCTATTACTATGTTGATGAGTGTAAAGTTCAAAATAAGCAAGAATAGCACTTTATTTCAATAATTTAAAACCATGTTTTCATTAACTTTTGTGTGTTAACTATAAAAGCCATTGACTTTTAAAAAATTGACATAATATCAACTACTTTATCTTACATTATGATCTTACATTCCATAATTAAATCTAGAAATACAGAATAAACTCTGGTTGTTTTTCATAGCACACTGGTGAGGGGGGGTGCCTGGGGATTTTCGCTCCGGGCGCTTATAACCCACGCGACGGCCCTGTTTATGTATAAAGGATTTTATGTTTATTATCTGATAAGAACATGTCTGATATGTCGTATGTCAATTCGTTAGGGTGGAATTTGGTTTATTTTGAAAGAAAATAGTTCTCTGCTGGCGGTGTTGCCGCTACGGTCGATTTCTGTAAAAAGAAGAAAATAATTAATTAGTGTAAGATTTATTAAAAGAAAATAAGAGCATTAAATTATTACTTCGATAATAAAATACGGATAGTAATATCATAGAACAAATGAAGATGAAAGTAAATGACAAGAGAGTATAAATATTATAAAATAATGATTAAAATAATTAATTTATATAAAAATGATTAGTACGTAACTCTGTGTGTGGGATACCATCTACGGCTAGACATCCTGAAAGGTTAAACAAAATAATTCTGATTATAAGACATATGAAACACACACATGTAACGTAAACTGAATTACGCTACTGTAATCTGAGGTCCAAAGTCAGGCAAGTGCACTACTGTAAATAATGGAAACTGTTTTGATACACAATAACAAGAACCTTGGTTTTGGTTGAAAAAAACGAGGGTTAAGTTTAGAGTTGCCCCTCCGTTTTTTTTTTTTTTTTTTTTTATAAAAATCAGGAAAATTTACAGGAGAAATCGGGTAAGAAATGATGATTTGGAGTTGAGTTGATTTTGAGGTCCCTTTCAGCAGCGAGACTATATGAGACGGGATCTACTGATTAACGTGGAATCCGAACCACATGAGCTTCCACCGGGAATCGAACCCGGGTCTCCCACACCAAAGGCGCGTACGCTAACCGCTTAGCCACGAAGGAGCTAATAATGATTAGTACGAGTTCTTATGTGATGTTTTGGGTGTGTAAATTTGGCAGTAAAGTTATGTTTAATACGAGAAAAGATATGTAGAAGTCGTTACTATTTGCAAGACGCATAAGGTTTCGATGATTCGGCAGCATGGTAGTCGTATAGGATGGCGAATCGGTGCGTTGAATGTGATATTTCCGCATTACAGAATTATATGAGCAATGAAGAGAATCTATGTGCATAGGTGTCGCAAGTCCAGAAATCTAAATCGTAAGTCCTAAATTTTTATGAGAACCACGGATTACTGAATTTAAGTGATAAGTGAAGTTTCTATGAGAACCTGTTCGAATCAGTGTTCTAGTCTTACTAAAGTCTTACCGGGTAATCTAACCTAGTCGAAACTAACCAAACAATTTTTAATGTTTTAACTGCTTTTAGGTAGGTTTGAAACTGAAGAGACACCTCTAGACTTAAGCCAAAACCGAAATTAAGCAAACAGAAAGAAACTCTCAGTTAAATTTATGTATGTAATTTAATGCATGTACAAGGTTCTTTTATACTTCGTGAGTAAGCTATGTTTGTAACTAGTGTTTCACTGCATGTATTCGCTATTGTTTCCCTGTTTCCTGTATTTTCATAATGGCTGGGAAACAGGATTATAAATATCAAACGTTCTGGATTAATCAGAATATATTCCTGACAACTTTGTTTCATGATCATTGTCTAGTATTTACAGGTGTAATTTTGGTAAGAATGTTACGTTACGCGAGGCTTTACATTGGATACTCATTTTGCGTTGTGAGCCATTCTTTTCTTTTATATTAACTCGTGTCATCGCGAATCTAGAACTTTTCTCAAGTTTTAGGAAAATGGGGTGGCGTATTCACTGGACCACGAATGCTCAGTTCTTCATGGATGAAGATCGATCTTCAATCCTGATATCGTTGCGCGTACTTGCGACAGCGGCAGCAGAAGTTGTTTGATTTGTGATTGGTTTGCAAGGGTAATGAATTCAGAAACAACATTGACGCGCGACTGCATCTCATAATTAGGACATACGACATTGGCCCGAAAGTAAGGGGCAGGGAAGGTCAAACAAAACCATTTATTTAAATCAGTTTAAAAAAAAAAAAAAAATGAACTTACTGTAGTTTCTGCTAAAAGTTATACAACCAACAATACACGATGTATGAATGGTTGCATACGCGTCAGGGGTGTGTTCATTGCATTTATGATTTGCAGGTTGATTATTACAGTGTTATCAGTGTCAATAAAGCCATGTTTAAATTGTTACCCATAAAACATACTCAGGATTATTTGAAGAATCCTAGGAAGAGGGAGGGTATGTTAAATACAACTGCCTAACTACTGTTATTGAAATTGCATGTTTGTAGGCAATACTGAAAAAAGAAATCTTTTAGTCAACAAATCATGTGAGAGGAGATCCAGTATGTTAGTACACTTTGTGTCAAACTTTTACTTTTTAAGTATTATTTTGCTTATCTATCAGTCCTTTCTCTAATGAGTAATGTAAAATATAGTCTGCATGTAGAGCGACAAATAACACACAGAATCTCAAGATTTTAAATTTACCTATTTCCCTACAGAAGACGAATCAGAGGCTATTCAAGCGTGAATTACAGCTTCTCATAAGTCATGATGATATACAATTACACGAAGTAATGAAGAAGTGACAGTGTCAACACTACGTTTATTTACCCTTCACGGAGATTGCACCATTAATTCATTTATTTGAGAATACAATACAGTAGAATGCGTACACTTGAAAGAGTTAATTTTAACAAATTCACTTCTTTATTGGTTATGGTATACCGTGTATTAAAATATTTTTATACACTATTCTGTACTTTGAAAACTATTTAACAAAGACAAAAAAAAAAAAAAAAAAAGATAACCGCACCATTTTAAAGGGCCTGTGACATCCGTAAGGTGTCTGGGCCACAACAACCGATTTTGATGAAACTTGGTAGACTAATAGGTCACTTTGCAAAACTAATGTAACTAGCAGGAATTTGTCGAAAAAGCTGTAGTTTCTGAGATACAGTCGATTCATTAAAGACGACATTTGTCGTGATATCTTGGGAACTGCTCCACGGAAAACAAGCAAACTTTGCAAGCCATAGTAGATACATGATAGCTTTAAAACGAATTGTCTGCACCTGCACTTAATGCGCAAATAATTGTTCGCATGCGCATATCTCGAAAATGTGAAGACTGCGATATATTTTTCTCTTGCTCAGTTTGAACTACATGACAAGTATAACATAATGCAAGAAAAAAAGTGAGCGTTTTCAAGCAGTTGAGGTGAGATGATGTTCGGGTGGTCTGCCCCCGGACACCCGCCTCTAGGTACGCACACTGTCTGGCTTCTCAGTCTTACATTTCTATTACAACTGTGTAGAAGTCATATAGTTAATGTTAATAGTCGCCATATTCGGGGTGTAGTGATATCAAGTACTGTAAGTCATCAATGTTACACAACAGTAACACTGTTAAGAAAGCGTATGGATACACTATCAGGCCTGTGGTCGCGGTCTGTTGGAACACACAAGTGTGATGCAGGCATCTATGGTTCAAAGAAAAGTGCCAAAATCATAGGCCATAGAGTTACCCATATATATACCAGGGGCGTCATTTAGGGGGGCATGG